>NC_056732.1:1637401756-1637701756 GCF_019279795.1 Protopterus annectens
ATATATGTATATATATGTATATATATGTGTATATATATATATATCGGTTCACTACATAAGACTGAAAACCCATAATACCGACATCCGTAATCTCGAGACCAAATACCAGAAAGACCAAAAGCGCAAAATTTAAAATCCCGAACTCTGCACTAAACATACACCACACACACATTCATCCAAAATGCAAACACAGTAACTTACACGACATACAAGCAGGGACACAAGCGTCCATGCACCCCCACACCCCCCCTACTTAAATATTCTAACTCCAAGGTTGCAGTACACAGACAAACATGCGAAAATACCACCACACACCTACATTCCCCTCGCACACACCCATCACAGTCACAACACACACTTACACACACAAAAGCCCCTAACCAACACACTCAAACATAGATACTTACCTGACCTTCCACCATCCATTCACAAACTGCAACACCAGAAGCAGTACTTCAACATCTCCGAACCTCAGGATTTTGAAATTTGTGCTACTGGTCTTCCGGTCTTCTCGTCTTTCAGTTCTCTGGATTATGGGCATTTGTATTATGGGTTTTCAATCTTATATAGTGAACCTATATATATATATATATATATATATATATATATATATATATATATATATGGACATACATCCCTTTCTGAACAGTATGCCTACTCATGAATGGCTTAAGCAAAACACCCATGTAGTTTTCCAAAAATACTGAAAAAAAGTCCATTTAAAAATCCATGATACCATCAACCATGTCTGATATAGCTGGTTGACTCTTAGCACATCTTTTTACTGTGACATTCACATCTGATTACTTTTGGTTTTTCGGTTTTTGTCCCCTTCTGTCTGCTAATGACTAGACCGTCTCTCAGTTGATCGGTTCATTCATTCCCTTCATCATTCAAGAGCTGAAGGAGAAGGGTTGTTACTGAGGCATCTGTTAGGAGCGATTTGATGATTGTTTTCATTTTTTCTCTCTTTAATTGCATGTGTACACATTAAGGAATCCGGGAGGGGAGTGCAACGGGCAGTCCATGGTGGGGGGGTCCCATATTTCTGTAAAGAGAGTTTGATCTAAGCAGTCTTACCTGTCTCCTTTAGGGATTTGAGGTGTCTCTCTCTGGTCTCCACTATGGAGATTATACCACCATGTGTGCCTCCAAGTATAAGCAAACCCCACCCTTCCTCTAGAAGATGTGAGTGGGCCACTCCACTTCATTCCTTCCCCTCTCTGCCTGGCTTCTCCACTGTCCTACAATCAGGGCTCCATCCCTCTGTGCCACAGAACCAGGCATATCTGATTTCACTCCCCCCACCCCACCGACTCCTCCATCTCCAGGGCTGCTAACTAAATCCCATTCATTTAGATCAAAGCCAGGGTTCCATCCCTCTGTGCCATGGAAACAGGCAAATATCTGATTTCATCCCCCCCCCCCAGTGATTCCTCCATCTCCAGGGCTGGTAATTGAACTCCAGTCACTTGGTTCACAGTCAGGGCTCCATTCCTCTCTGCCACAGAACCAGACTCATATCTGATTTCACCCCCCAACTGACTCCTCCATCTCCAGAGCTGCTTATTGAATCCCAGTCATACCTCTCAACATCTTAAAGCAAAAAATCTGGACAAAGCCATAAATAATGGGAGGGGGCCCAAAAATAGGTACAGTTTTTAAATATTTCTCATACAAATCTAGAAATGTGATAGAATGACACATTTGCATTAGCATGAATTTTTTGAAGAGTATGAAGTCTGAAACTCAAATGACTGCCATTATTTTCTGACTTCACCTTTAATAATGTGTCACTGATTTGCCAGAAAATCACATTTTTATGAAAAATGGACCAAAAATATGAGCCAAAAATCTGGACAGTCTGTGAAAATCTGTACAGTTGAAAGGTATGATCCCAGTCACTTGGGTTACAGTCAGGGCTCCATCATAGCTCTCTGCCATGGAACCAGGCACATATCTGATCTGATGAAGTACATACTTCATCTTTCTATGTAGCATTTCCTTTGAACTCTATGGAAACTCTTACCACAATTGAACCTGGAGAACAGAATCTGTTTAGGGGTCAGGAGTCCATCTTCTTAATACAATGTCTGGTCTGGCACAACTGATGTGTGAGGATTACTCAGTCAGTGCTGGCAACATCTGTTTCAGTGACAACACTGACAATTGTGCAGTTATCTTCCCAGCTGATGTGAAATATTTTCCAAACTAATAGTTGTGTAACTGGCTGATTTTATTCTCATATAATTTCATAATTCCTCATTCCAAAGGAAGGAAAAGATAAAAGACTCAAAATTAGCCAAGAAATATGTTTCCTAATTAACAATTAATAAAGCTAACCAAAGGGAAAGACACATAAAATAGTTTTAATGCAGTTACAATATAAGCTTATTTTGTGGTAAACATTTTTCTGAAGAATTTTGGATTACACCATTACACCTGAGATGAATTAATAGTCATTTGAGACAAAATTAGTTTGAACAGATACGTACAATGATTTAAAGCAACGGATTTCCTCCACTAGCAATGTCATTAGGTACCATCACTGATCTCAATAGTTTAGAACAAATACAAAAAAGTGATACAAGTTTAATTTAATTACCCATTGTTGATCAGGATAGTGTCACTAGGCTCGTAACTTCTTTTCAGGGGTGACGTGCGGTGTTATTTATATTACAGAAATTTGACCAGGGAATCTATGAACTGTCCCTGCACTTTTTGATAGCTCATGTGGATGCAATAGATCCCATGCCACCTATCACCAGCTCAAGCAGATGTGGCCTTGGTTTAACATCTCTTACAAAACACAGCATACTCAGGAGTGCAGCAAAACCTACTGGTAGACACATTTATCTCTAACTTTACCCCTCACTTCCCACCTCCCTCCCTCAAAAAATAGCATCAAATATAACTCCCCCTGCTATCACAGAGAACTAGTCCCCAATACTCTCTCTAAGGCCAAGAACACTGCATTGATGGGCCTCGATAATATTTTAGGCTGCCTTGTAAATAGCATGAAACATGACCTATCAGGCCCTGTGCAATCACTATTTAACCTAAGCCTCCAAACAGGATTCATGCCTCATGAATGGAAAATGGCAACTCTCATCTCTCTGCACAAAGGTGAGCCATCTATGGACTTTGGAAACTACAGAGGCATAAATCGCAGTAGTCTTACATGTAAAACTGTGGAAAGAATTATCATGAAAATGATCAGTAATGATATAGGAAAATTCCAGACACTGGATTCAACCCATTTTGGTTTCTTCAAGGGCAGGTCATGCCTACTTGGCATTGTGGACTTCTTTGAAAAGGTTACTAAAGCAATGGGTGAGGGCAAAATGGTTCACACTACCTACCCTGACCTGGCCAAGGCATTTGATATGATACCCCACTCAGGCATTATTGACAAACTCAAGAGGTTAGGTATGAACTCTGATGTCATCCGGTGGATAGCCAGCTGGCTTGCAAACAGGAGACAGGAAGTTAAAACTGGGAACTACCTCTAGAAAGAGGCCAGTCACCAGCAGATTCCCCCAGAAATTGGTCCTGTGACTGCTATTTTTTGGCACCTACTTTTCTGAAGTCAAGGCCAACATCAAGGACCTCTGGCTGACTAACATTTGCAGACAATTACAAATTAGGAGCCATCATATAATCCCCCACTGACAGTAACATTCTTCAAGAAAGGCTAACACACAAATAATTGGTGTCAAAGCCGTTGGTTAAAACTAAATTCCAAGAAATGCATAATAGCATCCTTCAGTAAGTTGGCCACCCTTGGTTACTACCATATTGACAACACCCCCACTAAGAGCTGATCCTGTAGTCAGGGACTTGGGGATACATGTAGACAGTACCTAACCAAGCACATCCAATGACTGGAACATCCTCAGAGGTTCCTTACTTAAAGAATACAGGAAATAAATTACATGTTCTAAGCAGACCACCTCAAAGCCCTAATTCTGTATTATGTATCCTGCAGACCATTGAGGAGAGATCCATGCCTGGCATCCAAGGCATCTTCAGACCACACTCTGATGAACCTCCTACATATCTGCAAAGCAACAAGCACCAGAATTACTCATTATAAAGAGTTAAACCTTGCTTGTGATCTATACAGGACATGCTGGAGGGACAGGTATGTATCCCAGAGACTACCACATCCCTGGAACAGGGTTCCCATTCATAAGAAGCAGAGTTCCTCCCTAAACCAATTCAAGGGTAACTTGGACAACTGGATGGGGAACAGGAAATTCACCTCATCTTTGTCACCTGACCTATGTCTCTAGTGGACACAAGCAGTGGGTAAATGGTTCATGTCCCATTCCTCTGCTAGTAAATCTTTCATCTCCCAATTCCCTGCTTGCACTACCAAGGGTACCAGAACTTGTCAGAGATTTGTGATTTATGGTTTGACTTATAAAGGCCCAGTGGTCATTAGCATAATTCTCACCTATGAACCTGTGATGCCCTGTATAACTGAAATAATTCAAACTGGATGTTGGGAGATGTAATAAATAGACCACATTCAAAAGAAAGTGGATTATTAGTGCAATAAGTAAGACAGAAATTAATTCTTTATTGCATAAGTTATAAAAAATAAATAAATAAATTAAAAGTTTTTCATTCAGACTTTTCTTCATTACAAACATTTGCAGAACATTGTTTCATTAAAAATAGAAAAAAAATAGATAGATCTCAAATAGCTAGAGGGTTATTCTCAAATTAGTAATACAGTGCACTGCAAATGCAGTAAAGGCAACGAATGATATCTATGTTAGTATTATTAGCAAAATGTATTAAAATGTACTTTGCATCTCTTACCTATGTGGAATGTAATAAAAGTAATGCTGACAATGTTTCCAAAATTATATTATCATTCTGCCAGTGACAGCTTTATGATGGGTAGCAGCTCCTTCACAAGAAAATGAATCTCATGCATTGTATAACATATACAGAATACATACCAACAGCCAAACTGGGCTCTCAGCCAGTTGGGGACAAATTTCATCAGAATCAGAGACAAGTCAAGAAAACATCAGGGACACTTTTAAAATATTAGTGCTATTAACTTGAAACACTGACAGAATCAGAGCATATGAATCAATACACATTTTCTGAAGTAAAAGAAGTTTATACCTCTTAATTATTGTCATTATTCATTAAGTGTAATTCACCACCTGTCCTCCAAAAGTCACTAGTTTTAGGAGGAATTAAGAGGGACAGAGTTAAAATTTGAGTCAAAATCAGGGACGTCCCTGAATTGGTCTGCTTCACAAACCCGAAATCCCACTTACCCGACTTTCATATAATGAGATGACAAAGCCAAAAACTCAGAAGACTGAGAGTCCGCAACACACTGACTTTCAGCTCCAGGTAAGTAACCACTTGGCCACCATGTTGAACTTTGCCCCTTACCTCTGTGGTAGTGCGATCTCAGAGTTGGTATATTTAGTTAGGGTGGTGTGGGGGTGAAGCCCCCTACATGGGTGTGTTTCATTTGCTTCAGTTTTAATTTATTTTTTGTTTGGCCAAGCGGTTACTTACCTGGAGTTGAAAATCGGTGTTGCAGGCACTCGGTCTTCTGAGTTTTCGGCTTGTCACCTTGGTTATATGAAAGTCGGGTAAGTGGGATTTCAGGTTTGGAAGTAGACCCCTATATCTATATTAAACATAGCTCACTGTTTGTGTACTGACCACAGCTGTTTCACTGTGATTGTGTCTGTTTTATCTGTTTTTATCCATTTTGCATTGTGAAACTCAGGGTTTAGGGTTCATTTTTGACCTCATGTTACTGCATGTATGTCATTAGCACACTCTCCTCATGTCTGGAATTCTTTTTCTCTCTTAGTCCTCTTCTTTCCTCCTTCTTCTCAAAAACATGCTGATTTATTGGCTACTGTAAAATATCCATATATATTGCATTTCCTCTTGCCCATGTAGCCTGTGTCATGGCTACAAAAGTGTCTGAGGTAACCATTTCATTTGTGCATTTGTCAAATGAATAAATAAAACAAACAAATTAAAGTATGCTTCTCTACATGTGCATAGAGGCTGTTTTACATATATTTTGCTATATCTTTGCTACTTGTTTGAATATACTATTTTGCTGGTCTTAAATATTGGCTGACAAATATTTAGCTGTAATGGGCAATGATTCTGACTCATTCACATGCAGAACATGTACAGTTTACACATTGTTAGTCATCGCACAGTATGTACATTCTCTGTGAATTCCTGCTTTAATTGTGTGCCTGTTATAGTAATTCCTAAATAAGACTGCTGGAGTGTCTATAACTAGACAGATGGGATAAAATGAATATTAGCCTTGGTAAAAGGCAGACTTGTCTAGTGTGATACGCAAAAATATAAATTAGTGGAGGAATTTGAATTCATTTTAATGAATGCTTGGGATAAAGAACAGAGAATTCACGCTGTTTGCAAAAAAAAAAAAAAAAAAAAAATCCTGGCCCAAACCCAGTTTTTCTAGTAATGAGAACACATAGTCCCATTAGCAACGGATAAAAGGAAAATTATGCAGCATGCAGGATGGCATGTTGCCAAGTACCATTTAGGCTGACAACAGCCACACAGCTGGCAGGACATCTGGCTGCGGATGTGGCAGAGTTACGCAACATGCACATCTTTTTAGCATGTGATTAGGTGTAGCATTTAAATCACCTTAAGTTACTCATGAAGATGGAAACCTTTTTTTCCCTCTTAAGAAGAAAATCAGTGACAGACTGCTAGTCCTTTTACTAGCAACTGCAAATGCTGATCAGGGAAAAGACATTTTCTGCAATCTACAATACCAGAATTGTTTTAGATTAAAATAATGAATCCACCAATACCGATTTCCTTAATCAATGTGTCAGTCCTTGAGATGCTAGTAATGAAATAGGATCAAGTATCATAGGAAGTTACTAGGCTAATTGCCCTAGGGCACTTACAAGCCTAGACAAGTTCTTACCATTATTTCCACGATCAACACCTATTGCCCCTGTCCAAGAGGGACACAGGTGGAACCCCCGGGGTGAATTTATGGTCAGCCATCCAATTATCCAGATTGCATTTGAAGAGGGCCAATAAGGTGCTCTGTTTGACATGAAGTGGAAGTCTGTTTCAAAGGTGTGGTAACCTCTGGGAAGCAAATCTGTCTCTCAAGCAGGTTCTATTAATATCACATACCAGGTAAAGGCCTTTAGAGTGAGTAACCCGTGTCCCATTTGACTTACTGATATGCAGCATTTCCAATAAATCTGTGTCAGGGATTGCCTTATATGCAAGGCAGAGATCACCTCTCAGCAGTCTGTATGAAACAGAATACAGTGACAGTTATTTCAGATGGTCATCATAGGACAGATGCTCAAGACCTTGAATGTTCCTTGTGAGGAACCTTTGTGGACTCTCCAATTGCTGCAGGTACTTAGAAAGGTACATATCAAAAGGGGCGTTGTACTCAATTATTGACCTGATGAGGGAAGAGTACAGGGAGGTAATAACTTATTTATTTATTTATTTTTTTTGGAGGCAATGCCCTTACTTATGAGATGAGCAATATAGAATGACCTTCTTACCACTGTGGAGACAGGGTGGTCAAAGGTAAGGTTGCTGTCAACCTGTATGCCTGGGTCTCTCACTACTGAGTGCGTACTTAAGGTGTTGGTATTGATGTGGTAGTTAGCAGGAACATCACTTTTACCAAATGGAATGATAATACATTTTTGCATGGAGTTTAAGGCCATGACTTTGGCACCAATCATTTGTCTGTGTAAGACCCTCTTATAGGATGTTGACATCATTTGGAGATTTTAGGACCACTCCCAGTTTGCAGTCATCAGCAAACTTTGTCAGCCACAGACCTTTAGTTTTTGCTTGTACTTCAGAGAAATAGATTCCAAACAGTAGAGGTCCCAGGACTGATCCCTGTGGAAGACAACTGGTTACACATCTGCTGTTGGAGGTGTATTCCCTTATTTTGACTATATGAGTTATATCAGTGAGACAAGTTACTGACCAATCTAACGATATAAGGGCTGATGCCTGAGTTGGGTGAGTTTGTCAATGATGCCTGAATGAGAGATAGTGTCAAATGCCTTGGCTAAGTCCAGGTAGGCTGTATGCACAGATTTCCCTTTGTCCAGGGCCTTGATGACTGTCTCGAATAAGTCCACCAGGTTTAACAGGCATGATCTCCCTTTGACATATCCAAACTAAGTGGGGTCAAATGTTTGGAGATTACCTATACCCTTGTTGATAAGGTCCATGATGATTCACTCCATGCCCTTGCAGATCAGGCTAGTCAGGCTAATAGATCTATAGTTCCTGGGTCAGTGGAAACACCACCTTTGTGCAAGGGAATAACAGTGGCTGTTTTCCATTCAACTGGTACTAAGCCGGTGCTTAGACTATGATTGAAAAGTGTACCCAATGGTGTTGCTAACTCATGTTGGAGCCCATGTGGTCAGAGCCTGGGATGTTATCAGGTCCCATAGATGCTGTGTTTTTTGGTATTAAAGAGGGCATTTATGACCTGCTCTTTAGAGATACAAGGTAGGGGACAGGTGGTAGGGATGTCATGGGGTACATGTGGTGGGGAAAGTGGAGTGAAGTTTTCACAGAACCTGTTGGACAACAGGTTAGCTATGTCCACAGGCTCAGTATATGTGGTATCATTAACTACCAGTTCTGCACAAATCTGGGCCTTTCCTTTTAAGTTATGGATGTAACTATAGAATGCTTTGTGGTTGTCCTTTGTTGAGGAAGCTAATTTGGACTCGTAATTTGCTTTGGAGGACTTTACAAGAAGTCTTATTTGCTTGTTTAAGCTGAGGAAGGAGTTCTTCCAGTTTAGGGCTCGCTCCCTCTTACTCTTCAACAGCAATTTCTTTCTCTTATTGGAAAGCCTGTTAATGGCAGTTGTCCATTGGGCAGATTTGCTCTTCCTTGAGGAGCTTGTTTTGGTCCTATCAGGTAAGGCAGAGTCAATGCAGTTATACATATATTTGCATAAACTTAAATTGTATTTTTACATCTGAAGAAGTCAGTTGGACGAAAATGCCAGTGATCTTCTTTTAAGCTGTTGATGATTTTGTAGATTGTGGCAAATAGTGGATTGAAATAAAGCCTTTGAACTCATTCTGGTGCAGCTATTCATTGTGGGGACCCTTCTAGCAGTGCATTTTGTTGTTTTAATAGTTTATTTTTTGGCACTGGTTCTCTTTTCATTGTGGTGCTTGTATAAAGCTTTGATGTAGTTGCCAGTTCCAACTAAGGGAGAAGGTGTAGTGAAGCTATATATACCATCCTGCAAGAGGTTATAATCTGATTTGGAGACCTTTTTTTGCACATAACAGTAACGCTGATGGATTTATTTTTAATGTCTTGGCCAGGCCTCATTCTGAGGCAGGCAATTTTTGAGTTTAACTCAATAAATTAGAATATGTTTCTCAATTATCATACTTTATATCCGAGAGGTATGAATTTAGACATGGGAATACCATTATAAAGTATTTTTGGGATATATCTTAATACTTTGTATTTAAGTGAATCCAGTATCATAAAACGTTGCATTGTGATGTCCCACATCATGAAATTGTGTTATATTTTGTAATATTTTGTAAAATTTTGTATTATGAAGTTCAAGTATATATTATACCTGTTTCATTCAGAGAAGTGGCAGATTTGCGATAAAATATATGTGCATTAGCAGTATCTATTCACTCGTCTATTCAATGTTATATAATATGTTTTTGGACTGCGGACTATGATTCCTGGAATTTGTTAAAAATCTTTGTAATATGAGGGAAATTTTGTATCATGAAGTTCAAGAAATTATTACAGGCTTTATTGAGTGAAAGTGGCAAAGTTGTGATAATACATACGAATTTGGAATATTTATTTATTCTCTTATTCAGAACTGTGTATTATGTTCTTGAACTTCAGATAATGAAGTATTTGAGTTTGAAGTCCAAACAACAAGTAGGTTTAATTAATTAAGTAATTAATTAGTGAATTGATGAGTTAATTGGCGTTGTATTTAAGGAGATGGGTTTGTTTGATGAGTTGTTCCATTGAAGGCAAATTGCCGAGGTACCAGGATATGTTAATAAAGGATTAACTTTACCATCTCTGTGGTTGGCATTCCTTTTTGCTTCTTGCTGGAGTTTTTGGTTTGTTTTGGTTCATTTTTTGTTTTGCTGGTGTTTTATGAGACCTTTTTTAGTTTAGTTGCTGCTGGGGTGGGGTTAGGTGTGATAATTACTTTGAATGAGACTGATTTGTGGTCAAATCTCACCAGGAAGGACCTCACAGTGGGGGTGCTACAGTGGTCCCCCATATTGGTGAGCACCTGATCCAGGATGTTGGTATACCTTGTGGGTTGTCAACCAGCTGGTTCAGGGTGTTGGAGTTAATGAAGTCGAGGAACCTTTGGGAAAATGAGTTTGAGCACGAATAATTTACCCAGTCAATGGATGGATAGTTAAAGTTGCCCAAAACCATGGTGTTTGGATGTATCTTGATAGACTCAAGTAGATCCAAATAGGCAGAGTGGGTGTCCTGATTCATGGAGGGGGTCCTGTAGCTGGTAATGACTTGAGTAGGTATTTTACCAACAGTTATTTGCACCTGAAGTGTCTCTAGGGAGTCATACTGTTTAACAAATCAGGTGATGTATTTATCTTTAATGAATATTGATACACCACCTCCTTTAGTTTGCACACCTTCAGTTTGAGGTCTGAACGTGTGGAAGGAGGTGTAACCTGGTATGGCTGGTGTGCTGTCCACAGCCTTGAACCAGGTTTCCATGACTGCACAAATGTCTGCGTCTTCCAAGGTGAGGACAGCTTCCGGTGAGTGCAGTTGTATGCTGAGACTCCTAGCATTTAACAGCATAATCTGAGATTGTTTTTAGATGGAGTTTTTACATTGGGAATTTTGTTCTTGAGATACTGCCTAAAAAGGTACTATGGGGTGGCAAGAGCCTCAGCCAGTAGCCAAAATCCCAGGGGTGACAGATGAAGACCAAGTCTGCCAAAGCATTGAGGTCTGTCAGTCATGTCATCCCAGGCTGACAGATAGTGGATCCCGTTTTAATGACACCAGAAGCTAAGCCATTTATTGAAGTCAAGAATTTTCTGTTTGTACTGAGACATCATCCTAGGTGAAGGTAAATTGCTGCTTAAGGCTAGAGACATACCTGCCTGAGACACATACTCACAGAGCTCAGTCATGTCTCTCTTCATATAGTCCAGAGAGGTACATCTCAAGTCATTCACACCAACATAGACTATGACAGAGTCATAACGGTAACTGTTGTTGAGAGACTTGAATGCATATGTGATATGGGGGACCACTGTAGCACCCCCACTATGAGGTCCTCCATAGTGAGATCTGACCATAAAATGGTCTCATTTGAAGTAATCATCACACCTAACCCCACCCCAGCAGCAACTAAACTAAGCAACTTCTCCAAGTATCCTTGGACCTGACAGACAGCTGACTGTGACATTTTCCTTATTCATAGGTTCATAGGTGTGTACTAGGCTAATGGCCCTGGAGCCTTTACAAGCCTAGCCCATAGAAGTGCCCTGGCATTGTGCCGCCTAAAGTTAGTTTCCAGTACCTCTATCAAGTAGAGCCACTGGAGTGATCCCTGGGGTGAATTTTTCTATTTCTCATCCACTCGTCAAGATTTCTCTTGAAGAGGGCCAGTGAGGTGCTCTGCTTGACATATATGGGAAGTCTATTCCAGAGCATGGGCAGCCTTGGGGTTATGAACCTGCCCCTCCAGCATGTTCTGTTGATTGTGGTAATGAGGTTGAGGTCTCTGGAGTGTGTGGTGCAGAGGGATTGGTATTTCTTTATATGTAGCATTTCTAACAGAGTTGGGTCAGACATAGCTTTGTCAGTCAAGCACAGATCGCCTCATAGTAGATGATATGAGACAGAGAATAGCTGGAGGTTTTTGATTCTGTCCATGTAGAACATGTGTTGAAGTCCTAGGATCCTCTTCATGAGGTACTTTTGTGGCCTCTCCAGCTGTTGCAGCTGTCTAGTGAGGTACATGCCAAATGGGGCATCATACTCTGTGACTGGTCTAATGATGGAAGAGTAGAGAGAAATGATGACCTCTTTCTTCCTGGATGCAAAACCCTTGGTAATGAGATATGACACATAGAAGGACTTTCTGACCAAAGTGGCAATGTGGTGGTCGAAGGAGAGGTTACTGTCAACCTGTGTTCTCAGATCTAATGCCTTCAGTGTTCAGTGGGTTCCCATCGATGTGGTAATTAGTGGGAGTTTTTCCCAAAGGAGATGACGATGCATTTTTTGGCATTAAGCTTAAGGCCATGGTTTCGACACCAGTCATTGGTCTCAGTGAGGCCTTTCTGTAGGATGCCTACATCACTTGGGAAGTTAATAATGGCTCCCAGCTTGCAGCCGTCTGCAAACTTAGTCAGCCAGAGTCCCTCCATGTTGGCCTGCACTTCTGATAAGTAGATGTCAAACAGGAGAGGACCCAGGACCAATCCCTGTGGGACTCCACTCGTGACTGGTCGGCAGTCTGATATGGAGTCTGCTACTTTCACAGTGTGGGTTCTATCTGTAAGCCAATTTGCAACCCACTTAACGATATAGGGGTTGATACCTAGTTTGGTGAGTTTATCAATAATTTCTGAGTGAGGAATGGTATCAAAGGCCTTGGCCAGATCGAGGTAGACTGTATGAACTGCCTTACCCTCATCCACAGCTCTGGTGACTGACTCAAAGAAGTCAACCAGATTGAGCAGGCATGATCTACCTTTCAGAAAACCAAACTGGGATCTAGAGTTTAGAGATTCCCTATATCCTTGTTAATTATGTCCATGATGATGTGCTCCATAGTCTTACATATCAGACTCATCAGGCTAATGGGGTGATAATTTCCAGGGTCTGTAGGCACTCTTCATTTATGGAGAGGGATGACTGTAGCAGTGTGCCATTTGGTAGGGACAAAGCCTGAGGTGAGGCTGTGAGTGAACAGGGCACACAGATGTGGTGCCAGTTCACTTTGTAATTCATGTAGAACATAGCCAGGGATATTGTTGAGTCCCATGGAAGCTGTATTCTTGGCCTTGGACAATGCAGCTTTAACCTGTGCTGCAGTAATGCTGGGTGCCTGGCATTCTTCTGGTATTGAGATTGGTCCTTTGGGGGAGGGGTAAAGTTGGCCCTGAATCTGTCGCCCAGTATGTTGGCAATATCTGTTGGCTCAGTATAGGAGGTACCATTGTGCAGTAACTCAGAGCAAATCTAGGTATTGCTGTGGAGATTCTTGATATAACTATAGAAGGCTTTGTGGTTGTTTTTAGTGTCTGCTACAATTCTGCCTTCATAGCTGGCTTTGGAGGTTTTGATGAGGGATCTCAACTTTTTGTTGAGGCTAATAATAGAATTTTTTCCAGCATTGGGACTTCTTGTTTCTGCAACAGTTTCTTCCTTCTGTTGTAGAGTTTATTAATGGCAGGGGACGATCAGATTGGCCTCCTTTTTTGGAGGAGAGCATATTGGTTCTGTTAGGTATGGCTAGTTCCATGCATTTATGTGTTTGTTCATACAGTGCACTGGTGTATGATTCAGCAGTCATGCATCTATTTTCCATTGGCATAGGTGCTGTGAAGTTAGCCACCTCTGTATTTAGGAGTCCAAAGTAAGCTTTGGAAATTTTTTTCATGGTGGATATCTTTGTGGGGTTGTAGATGAGATGTGGATTTCCATGGTGATTAGTTTGTGGTCTGATCTAACCAGGGAGGAATTGAATATTGATGTAGAGCAATGGTTGCCCATGTTAGTAATAACCAGTTCAAGGATGTAGCTTCCTCTAGTGAGGTAAGAATGAGCTGGTCCAGAGCATTGGAATTGTTGAATTCCAGGAAGCATTGGGCCAGTGCATTGGTGCATGAGTAGTTTTCCCAGTTGATGAAGGGGTAGTTGAAGTCACCTAGTATGAGAGTGTTCGGTTGGATCTTAATAGTTTCCAAGATGCTTAGGAATGTGGAGTGAGAGTCTTGGGGCAAGGTTGACCTATAGCAGGCTATGACCTGAATCGCCATCTTACCCAATGTTAGTTGTACGTGGAGTGTCTCAGATGCGTTATGCTGGGGTACTAGTCTGGAGGTGTGCATATCCTTTATGAATTTGGGGACACCACTGCCTTTGGAGCTTCGGTCCATGTTCTGGGGCCAAAAGGTGTGGAATGAGTTATAGCCTGGTAGTGCAGGGGTACTTTCTGCTGCTTTAAACCAAGTCTCCGTTACAGCACAAATGTCAATGTTCTCCATTTTGAGGAGTGCTTCAAGTGAGTGCATCTTGAGATTTAGATGTCTAGTGCTGAGCAGCATGACTCTCAGACTGCATTTATTTGTAGCTGTTATGGTGGTAATTTGGTCTTTGGAACACTGCCTAAAAAGGCACTATAGGGGTGGCAAGAGCCTTAACCAGGGTGACAGATGCAGGCCATCCCTGGTAAAGCATTGAGGTCTGTCAATTATGTCATCCCAAGCAGACAGATACTGGATCCCCTTAGAATGACACCAGAAACCTAGCCAGTTGTTGAAGTCAATCATTTTCTGTTTGTACTGTGGTGGTATTCTGGGCGATGGTAATATTCTACTCAGGGCTAGGGTCATACCTACCTGGGCCATATAATCCAAGAGCTCCACCATGTCTCTTTTCATGTAGTCCAGGGAGGTGCATCTGAGGTCATTCACACCCACATGGACAATGACACACTCATACTTGTATTGTTGTGGAGTGACCTGAGTGCATGTGTTATGTGTTGGATTCTGGCATCCGATAGACAGCTGACTGTTGCCTTCTCCTTATTCAACCTAGTGAGTGTGACATCAGTGTGCCTCACTATTGAGTCACCTATGATTATTGTATTAGGCAAGCTGTTTTGCCTTAGGGTCTTAGGTTAAGGGGCACACTGTGTAGGTGAGCTATGTGTTTTGTGGTTTGTGCTGTGTTGTGGTGGTCAAGTGCATTTCTATCCTGGACGTTTCTGCTGTTTGGGTAGATTTCTATTGATAGCTTCCACGAAGGTGGGTGTGTGGGTTGTGTTTTTACGTGAGGGCTGTGATGGTGGGTATTCTGGAGGGCAGTGTATTCCATTTGGTGTGGTGCAGGTGTTGACCTTCTCCTCTTGACCAGCTATTCCGGTCTTGGCTGGAGAGTGCATGGCTTCCAATTTGGAGATATAAGTGCATCTCTCACAAGTCTGGGTGTTGGGAAGTAAAAAGAGAAGGCTATCTGTGTACATGAGGCAGTTTCTGCACTGCCTCAGAATGCCCAAGTTCACCAGGTTAATAGGAGAAAACACAGGAAACTGACCTTTAGACATGCCAGGAGGGATGGTCATCATTACTAAGTACTGGAGCTGATTCCTTATAGGACGTCTAGTGCTGATAGCACTTATGTGTGCTACAATAATTGCTACAAAAAGCCTGATGAAGTACTAGGTGAATAAGCTAATTAAAGTACAAGACAGAAGAGAACTAGCAAGATATAAGGGAAAAATTGAAGATCAGACTTTCTCGCACCAGTAATAGTTTATCACAGCTTAGCAGCGCTGTACATGGGCTTTTAAACCAGAAAGTTGAAAGGGATAGGAAAACTGTCCAAACTGCCAATAAACTACAATTTTAGAGCCAGAAACTACTCCTCTTGTGGTAGATAGCCTACCTAATGCTTACCACTCCCACTGATAAGCTGGAAGGCTTCCTTCTAATACAGAAAGGTCTGGGGAGCTTAGAAATTTACAAAACAGTCCTGGATACAGCAAATTTGTATCTGGACTACTCTAGCAACAGAAAAGGTGGGATACAAGCTTAGAACTTCTTTTTTATTTTGCAGAAAAAACAGTTAAAACAATAATAAAATTATAAATGCAGTGCAAGCTAGCACACTTGAATGTGTACCAATATTAAAGCAAATACAGTTAAAATAAATGCAGTTAAATGAAAAAATGACTTAAATCAAGTGCAGAAAGCAGTATAATCAGAAAAAAATAAAAAATGGAGGCACTTAAAGTCCCTTTTTCTCCTTTCTGTTGCTCTTGTAGTCTGCAGTATGCCATTACAGGATCTGTGGAGCTTAAACAAGCACAAACCTGTGCAAACACGGGCTTTTAAACCAGAAAGTTGAAAGGGATAGAAAAACTGCCCAAATGGCCAATAAACTACATTTTCAGAGCCTGAAACCACTCCTTTTGTGGTAAATAGGCTACCTAGTGCTTTCCACTCCCACTGATAAGCTGGAAGGCTTCCTTCTAACACAGAAAGGTCTGGGGAACTCAGACACATACAAAACAGTCCTGGATACAGCAAATCTGCCTGCCTGGTGAGAGGCATATCTGTGTGTTTCATGATGGAATCACTTATGGCTAATATGTTTGATTTTGTATTTTGCCTTAAGGGTTTGACTGGTGAGTCACTGGTGCATGAGCTGCTATGTGTAATGTGTTCTTCAGAGGAAGTACTATATGTAGCTTGCTTATGTTTATGTTTGGGAGGTCTATGGTGTTTAGGTATGTTTCTGGTGAGGACCTCCCAATATGTACATATGTGTGATGTGGGTTTAGGTGGAGTGGGAGGTGAGGAGTGCATGCTGGCAACCCACTCATTGTCATATGTACTGACTGATGTGTGAGAGAGCATGGATTCAAGGTGCTTAATATAGTTGCATCTCTCACACATTGTGTTTGTGTGTACTAGGAGTAGAGGGTTGTGGGCGAACATGAGGCAGTTGCTACACTGCCTTAGGATGCCCATGTTGACAAAGCTGCCTAGAGAAACTGTAGGAAATTGCCTGTCCATAGTGATAGGTAAATTTATGTGATCAGGAAAAGGGTCACACTTAGCAGTGGCTAGTGGGTGAGAAGTGTGTTAGTACCTCTGAGGCTAGGCTTAGTATTCCACCTGACAGTAAAGCAGGGCCGCAATAAACCTATGGAGGAGCACAAGCAAAGTGCTAAGAGAAAATTTAACAAACAAAAAGTTTGAATCTGTAACCATCAATGGTAACTACCACTACACAGTAATGCAGGATGGAGTGCTACACACAAACAAGTGCAAATACAGGGCTTAAATAAAACAAGAAATAGCTCTGAGACACTGCTGCATGCTTCCACACAACTGGCATAACTGCAGTGGGCACACATTGTTGTGCAGCCTGAAGCAGAGTCCTTCTTTCCCGAGATGCTATACTACTTGTTCTTCACCTGGTAGCAGTGGCACAATGAGCAATACTCCCTCTCTGCCCTGGGATGAAGAATATTCAGCCTCATCAACACATAGCCCCATCATCCACATAGCTGTGTCATGGTGAAGTCTCCACCCCTCTCCAGAATCAGGCTATGTCATAAATATTTGAATGATATTTAATAGCTAAAATAAAGATTTATGTATTATGGGCATGTTACTTATTCTAGAGTCAGGGAGCCATCTCCTTTTCTGTATTAACTCACAGATATATAAAGCTACCTTGCTGAGCATTGGTGATGGTAGAAGTTCAATTATGATTAACCTATCTACTCAGGAAATAGGAGTAAATAATGTAGCCACACACCATGATAAACCATTGACAGAGGCTGGTGTTGTGTTTGAGGAAACAGGAACAACATTACCAGCAGAAAGAAGGAAAGGGATAGTAATGATTTATTTATGTATGTATTTATTTATTGACATTTGATTACCAGGAATGTCTGACTGGGTAGGAGCCCATTTTCAGGGGAGGCCTAGGAATTAAGCTCCAAAGCATTACAAAACCACTCAAAGAACAATAGTTTTACAAACTTTAAAAATAATAACACAAAACATCTGCAGTTTAAATAATTATACCAAATTAGACATAACCTGAAACATTGGTTAAGATTAGATACAGCTTACATGACAATGATTTAATGTTTTTAAAATTTTATCCAGTTTAGAGAAATTAAAGGCAAATTAGTATAATACAAACACGAACTGCCATATGAAGTAGGAGAAAAAACAGGGTTGTGGTATATTTAGATAGAGTCAGGGGAGAGAATCTGATTGAAGTAAGGAAGTGAGAGTGAATAAGGGGCGGGTAAGGAAGTGTAAGGCATGAATAGGATCTAGAGCAAATTTGATTGGCTACAAGATGCCACCTTTACGAAAAACTTAGCTCTAGAGGCTCAGCCTCCAGGTGGCTATAATGGGACCAAATCAGTCAGAATGATGGTCACTAACATGACAATGTACAACAGGACCAAAGCAATCACCACAGTGGTCACTAACAAGACAGTGAATAATGGATCCATATGGATCAGAATAGTGGTCACTAACATGACGGTGTACAACAGGACCAAAGCAGTCACAACAGTGGTCACTAACAAGACAGTGAATAATGGATCCATATGGATCAGAATGGTGGTCACTAACATGACAGTGTAAAAAGGGACCATATTATTCAGAATGGTGGTCACTAACATGACAGTGTATCTCCCTGACATATCCTACTAAAAACTAATACTTCCTACTCAGGAAAACACAAGAAGGAAATGTGACAGAAATGCTGATGTACATTGCAGGTGTTAACATACTGAAAGGTAAAATTTTCCATAGATGAAGAAGATGAGGATGGTAATGTACATAACGCAAGATCAGACTGTGAACTGCATGGGAGACTATATTGGAGCATAGCCTTCCAACACATATGGTAGGTGTTAAAGGATATGGTTACAGCGACTTACTATATGAGGGGTTATCAACGAAAATGAGCAAACAGAAGACGTAATCTCTCATGTCAGAGTCTGTAAGGTGCATAACAAAACAGATGAAGCTATTGGTTCTTATTTGCTGACAGTTTGTATAAAAGTTTTGAATTTTACTAACCTATATTTTTTTATTCCACAAAAACAGCTGAAGGTGTACTGACTATATCTATTCATGAATACTCCCTGTTGAATGTTTCTTTTCTGTAACAATGACCTTTTGTTAAGGAATGTGAAGTGCAGCAGACCTTGCAAAATCCTGACATTTAGCATGTTGGAGTAAGAACAGCACTAGTTATGGGTCTTCGTTATCTCCAGTTATGCTGAAGAATTATGTACATTTATGTACCAGTTTCCTTATTTAACCAGTGCATTGTACAAGGAGCTCCAGCTAGCAACATTAAGTGTGTGCTAAACTACCTACCATCTGAGTTGCAATGTACAACAAAGTATCAAGCGCAATGACTCTTGGGTGCATAAAAAATGTAAATGATTTCCTATGACAACACTATAGTACATAACTAATGTCTGATAACAAGCATTGCATTATTTGTACTAGATTAGCTACTCTGAAGGCATTTCAGTAGCTTACAGTTGTTCATTTCACATTTCTATGTATCATACTTGCTCAAGCATAGCACTTTTGTATGGCAGTTGCTTTTGTGCTATTTCTCACTTCACTTAAGAGCGCTAACTTACTGCATGAATTACAGAAGATGTAATGTATTTGTCATTCCAGTCTCATTGTCACATGAATAAAGAATGAGACAGGTTCTGTATTGCCTTTCAATGACTGCTATTTCTGTAAGTGACTTTGGGGCGAGAATAATAAAGTAAGGGGAAGTAGGGTGCAGTAGAAATATTTTCTCGCTATGCAAATTACTTTTTTTACTATCCTTATGTTTTTGCACTTGCTTATAATATGAAATACTCAAGTACCTGCTTTACAAGTATTTGGAAACTTCAGTTGTCAGTCATAAGCAATCATTGTCAGGCAGGTGTGATACAAGTTGATATGTTTCAAGTATTTGTAGTGGAAACCACAGCAAGTCATGCCTTTTTTTGCTATACATAGCTTATTCATTAATTATATATGGATTCTACTTTCTCTTTGGCCTTGTTCGTGACTGAAAAAGGCCTTTGGGCAAGTTCTAGTTTGCATACACATTTCCCAAATAAATAAATGTATGGTTTCAGTATTTATTTATTTGTGAAATGTGTATGCAAACTAGAACTTGCCCAAAGGCCATTTTCAGTCATGAACAAGGCCAAAGAGAAATAATAAATGTATGGTTTCAGCATTTAAAGCTGCGGTGGTGCAGAGGTAGCATTGTCGCCTCACAGCAAGAGGTTCTCCCATTCGATTCTCGGCTGGAGCACCTTCTGTGTGGAGTCTGCAAATCCTCCCCGCAGTCGAGTGGCATTTAAAAGACATGCGTGAATGGGCGTGCCTTCGTTGAAGGTTGAGTGTCTGGCTGGCACCTCGGCACAGTAAAAATCTACTGCCAATCATTAGTGGACTGGCGTTCCGCTGTGGTGACCCCTAACCAGGAAAAGCTGAAAGAAGAAGAACAACAGCATGGTTTCAGCATTTACAGTAGATTAACATATGATACCAGCAGTCACACAGGAATACCAAAGGCACCATATGGGACATAGATTTTGAGCTGCAGTTAAATGTTTAAGTAATCCAGGAACTACAGCAGCAAACCACACATAATAGATTATTGTATATATTTATATTAGCTCTGCATTGTTATATTTGATTAATTATTTAATAAGATAGCTTGTAGTATATTGATGATAATGAGTTACTTATGAATTCTGAATCTTCTTAGATTTAAGGGATCATTGCTCAGTATAGCGGCAACAGTCCTAAAGACAGCCATTCTGAATCTGCCAGGAACAGGTCACTTAATCACCAGGTACAGGTCTGTCACAGAAACAAACCTTGGTGACTACACCCTGCTCAAAAACACTACTGCTCATTTGATTTATTTTGTTATTTCTGAAACAATGATACACACTGATTCCTGGTACTAGGTTGATAAAGCAGCATTCCTTTGCAAATTAGCTAACCTAAACTCAAATAGCATGTTGCTGTAGGCCTTCGGAACCAAACCTTGATCTGCAGTGATCTAGTGTGCTGTGTATCAGTTAGAGCTTTACAAATGAGGACATCATGTAGTTTCTAATCTCTACTACAAGGGGTTGGCAGTCAAAGAAAGCTGATCAGTAAGAAATTTAATCCTAACAAATTTTTTGCTGTTTAATTCTCAGGATTTCTCTGATGGCCCTGTCTTCAAAGGGACCACAAGTATCATATTTCTTTAGAAATAAATATTCTGTCTAATAGTTAATAATTCAGAAAATAAAATTGTTAACAAAAGTGAATTTTAAGTAGCCTTGTTTAAACTCACCAAAGGGAACTATATTTCAACACAGTCCAGACATTGTAATGATTTTCTTGGGCTACTTCCTTGCTTGTTACAATTCTTTTTCTCTTTACTACTCTTTCCCTAGCCCCTATGGGCTATTTAAAGTTTTTATTCTCACAAGCGATATTTAATTTCCTACATGGCAAAATAATTAAATTTACTGACTCCCAGGGACTTTTGTTTGTTGTGAACTTTGAAAAGACTTTCTGTTCTGACATGTTGCTAGGTTTAAGTAAGTAAAGAGAATATGAAAGCCATCTGTAGACAGATAACATCCCTTCCTTTTGAGAGTAATAAGTAACTGGTCCCTAATGTGCTAACCCTATGTAAGGATTTGAACCGTGGGAGGAGAACCATTGTCTGCTATTTTTTTTGCTCAGCATGATGCAGCAGGCACTGTATATATGATCTCTTAATGTGAGCTCCATTGTGCTTTTTAAAACCTAAATGGTATATGGTAGCAGTCAATGTACTGAACTTAACACTGGCGTGGTTGCAAGAAAAAATATTTGGATTTTGATTTTTTTATACTTTTCGGTTTCAAGTGATTCTTTTTCTGCTGGCTACAATAATTTTATTTACTGAAATAAGTTGTGAAAATACTGATTTATCTGGTATTATATTTACATCTATTTGTCCCCATAGTTAAATGCATTCTCTGTTAATATCAGAGCCAATAGATATCAGTAGCATAAATATTTAAAGTTACTTTAAAACTTTGCAGTGTCTCAGATGGTTTATTGATGAAGCTGTCTTATTTTTTCATCATGCTGTTTATCCTGCATTCTTTTTATATAATTTATTGATCTTCAGAAAGAACACTAATACATGCATTGATAAATCTTTAGTATGCCCATCTGCTCATCTCAGAAAACTACCAACGTTTTTGTATACATGCGTCTTTTTCAATTTTTCAAATAATTTGCATAGCCCCTCACTCAAAACATGTCTTTAAATTAGACACATTGTATCATGCTACTATAAGGATATATGTGTGTATGTATGTATGTATATATATATATATATATATATATATATATCAGTGGCGGCTGGTGACTTCAAATCAAAGGGGGGCTGCAGGAGACAGCGGAATGGGTGGGGTCAATGGGAAGGGGTGTGACCAACCAAAAGGGGAAGGAGCTATGCTCAAAACCACAAAAACTAACTAAATACACAGCCCTGGGTGCCAAACCGTCATTATGAGAGTCCAATCATGACAAAATGAAATGCAGAAGAATAAAAATATTTCAATGCATTGGCTGCATGACAGCTTACATAATATAATCTAGATGGTAACAAAAAAGTTGTGAGGCATGAACAAATAAATTACTTTTTAAATACATTTCTGGAATGCCAGTCAAAATCAAGTATAAGAAAAACAAGCAGCACTCAATTCAAACCACTTCTTGCATTGCAGTTCTAATTATAATTTATATTCAGCTTTATTAAAGTACCAAGTAACATGCTGAAAGTAGAAATCTCTGATGCCCCCACTTGTAACAATGTTTCTTACCCAAAAAAAGACCTGCTGCCTGACAACTATCTACTTGTTTCATGGGGAAAACTTGATCAAAGTAAAAAATGAAAAGCAAACAAGAAATAAGCTCAAGATACATTGCTTAAAAGGATTACTGTACAGGTTATGGACCACACGATTGGCATTCTGTTTAGTTTACGGGTAAAGCCTGCAGAGATGACTGGAAGTCTCCAAGTGTAATGAGCTTCTTAAAATAATGTAATCCTGTCCTTTATTACAAATACTGTCATATGCATTTCAATTTTCAATACCCAAGGCTTATACATTAGTTAAGTAAAGTATTCTCTACATGGCAACAACAGAAAGGCTTTCACTGTTGGCAATTCTATAACAGTATTGCTTATTAAAGCTTACTTGCATCTTACGATCTCAGCCAAGCTTACCTGATGGTCATTAAAGTATTGCTACTTAAACACAGAGCAACAGGCACTTTGAGTAATAAGCATAAAACAGTACATAAAATATGACAGAAACCAGACCATTCTGCAAAAATTAAAGACAGATGAAAAGCCACTCTAGTACTTGTGTCTACCTTGGATGGGGGGGATACTCTGCACATTTACACTGCATAACTACTCCTTGCCTTGCTTCGACACATCCAGAGTCACTACATGGGGGAGTGGGGTGCAACAAATATGTCACAATTTGAAATGCCTCTGGCTGACTGTGATGGCCCTGACACATTTGTCATACCTCTCAATCTCAGAGCAAGAAATCTGGACAAAGCCATACATAGAAGTGGGACAAAGGCCCAAAAATAAGGACAATTTTTAAATATTGCTCTTATAAACTTAGAAAGATAATAGAATAGGTCTTGCATTAGTATGAATTTTCTGAATGGTATGAAATCTGAAACTCAATTGTCTGTCATTATTTTTTTAACTTCAGTCTTTAATGATTTGTCACTAATTTGCCACAAAACAAAACACAATTTTATCAAAATGTACCAAAAATGTGATATAAAAATATAAAATAGCCACACAATACAGCTGGGAACCTGTCAAAGAAGGGACACTTTAGTACTGCTAACTTGAGCAGCTGACAAAATAAAAGAATCTACATGCATTTCTGAAATAAAAGTAATCTATAACTCTATTACAGTTATTTCTTAATTGTAAACCCTCTATGTTTACTTCCAAAATTGCTAACCCTCCATGTTTACTTCCAAAATTGCTATTTTGCGGAGGGATTATTAGGGGGAAGAGCAACATTTTGAGCCTAAATCGGGGACAGTTGAGAGGTTTGGCTATGCCTAATTCGATAAAACAATTTATTTGCATGTACCTCTCAACCTGTTAATGCAATAAATCTGGACAAGGCCAAATATATTGGGGGAACATAAAAACAGTACTAAAAATTGCTCTTGTATAAACTGAGACAGTTGATAGAACAACAGTTCTTACTTTAGCACGCATTTTTCTGAAGGTTATGAAGTCTGAAACTCAGTGTGCTATTATTTAGTGACTTAATTCCTAAATGATTTGCCAGAAAACCACAAATTTTATGAGGAACAAACCAAAAATAAGAAGCAAAAATCTATTTATTCTTTGAAAATCTGGACAGATGGGAGGTATAGTTCAGCTGGGGCTGTCTTTAAGTTTGCCGCCCTTCCCCCTCACAAAATCATGGTCGAATGGAGCCTCCACCTGCAGCCCTTCCAATGATCCATTACTTGGCTATTTCACTCCATTTACCATAAACACTAATGAGCATACTGATTTACTTATATGATGATTTGGACTTCATTTGAAAGTTTTATTTTGCATTTTACAGCACAAATGCTAAGACATATGCTAAACAAACTTAGCATTAAAACTTCTCTGCCCTTGAAACTCACATTCATTGAAACAGCATTGAAACCCACATTCAAAGAAAATACATTTTGCCAGTGGCAGATAAAGATTAATTCTGGGCTGTTTTCAAATCATAGGCCCCTACATATGAAACATACATGTGCTCTTTGATACACCTTCCTATTGCTTTGAACATTTTCCAGTAAACAATGAAACAAAATGCATGCACCAATAATGACAAAACTGCCCAATTCAGAACATTTCCATCATAAAAGTCTACTCAAACTTCTACAGTCCACCATTATCAGTAAATATGCACAATCTCTGAAGTAAAAAAGTAATTAAATAATTCCACATTAAATAAATCTGTAACTAATGAAGAGGTTGCTGCTAGCAAACACCTTTATATTTCATGGTTTCATCGAAAAATAAAGCGTATGATGCCCCTGAGGAATAAATTGCCTATATTACATTAAAAATGATAAGCTAGTAATATTGCAATAGGAAATGGATGGCAAACTGATAACAGGCTCATAGTTAGTATCTTAACTTTCAGTACAGCAGCATTTACCCCTTGTGGGAGTAGAACCAACAACATTCTGCATCAAAGGCAAGTACACAACCTATTGTGCTATTAACAATGTAAGTTGACTTAGCATAAGCAGCACTAAACTTCTCTTCCTTTGCAGCCCTCATGTCCTTGTAAAATCTACTCAATACTCAACTGCATCTCAACTTCGCAGCACAAGAAATCTGAAAAAAAAAAACAAATTTATTGGGGGGGGGTCAAAAGGCCAAAAAACAGGGACACATTAAACATTGCTTGTAGAGTCTTGGAAACTTGCTAGAATAAAATGCTGTTTTACCACCATACATTTTACTGCCAAGGTCCCTGTGCAAAACAGTCAGAGCAACATACCACTGCGACAAATTGGCTGCTTTGTGAAAGAGAGGAAGACTGAAACTTAAATGGCTATTATTTAATGAATTCAGTTCTCACCATAGCCGCCAACCTCTTAGCACAAAACACCTGGACAAACCCAGTAATGAGGAAATACAGCCCTAAAACATATTCGGTGAATTCAGTTTTTGCCATAGCTGTCAACCTTAGCACAAAAAGTGGACAAAGCCAATAATGGGGTAATACAGTCTCAAGAATAAGGACAAATTTCAAATATTCATCTTAGAAAATTGCTAGAATAAAAGGTTGTGTAAAAGGTTGTGCTACTATGCATTTTTCTGAAGAATATGAAGTCTAAAATTCAATGTCAATTTTACTTCTGACGGAACAAAAACAATTTTTAGCAGAGGCCCAGGGAGAAATACTGCAGACACGTCTTTGCAAAATGGCAGGACATCAGAGCAAATCCACACAAACACAGGGATGAGATGCAGACTCCACACAGAAGGAACCCCAGCCAAGAATCAAACCAGAAAACCTATAGCTGCAAGGCAACAATGTTACCACTGCACCATCAAATATGCAAGGAGTTAAACATTCAGAAACTTGAAGTCTGAAATTCAAATGCCTGTCAATTTTATTTAACATTTGTTAATCAGGACAATTTGACTTGGAACAAAAAAAAAAACAATTTTCAGCAGAGGCCCAGGAAGAAATAATGCAGACATGTCTTTGTAACATGGGAGGGCACAAAAGCAAACTCACACAAACACAGGGAGAAGATGCAAACCCCACACAGAAGGCACCCCAGCCAAGAATCAAACCTGAGAACCTGCAGCTGTGAGGCAAGAATGCTACCACTGCACCATCAAATATCAAGCATTGCAATATTTAGAAGCCACAGATATTATGAGGAACAGATCAGATCACATATGAGGCAAAAATCTGCAGTTTTTTACAAACAGAGGTGGGTAGGGAATTCAGGTCCTTAACACCTGCATACAAGGTACAGGGTTCAAGCCTGAGTATCTATATCCACCATTTGCTCTCTCTAGCCACCAGTATATGGTAACTGGGGCATTTTACACACACACACACACACACATGAACCACCACCTAATTTAGGAATGCTAATTCTATAGTCATACAGTATGAGAAATGAAGAAACCTCCCACTGAAATGCACAGTCGTCTCACACAAGTAAAAATCTTGATAACCCTAAGGAACTAGGCTTCAGTGTGGGATAAAAGGTAATATCAAACAGCTGTGTTAGCTAGTCAGAGCTTGATGAGCTGCACCTTGACTGCCTGTAGGGAATGTGTGAAGGATATTTTAGAACAAATTTAAAGCCCTCAATGGTCTGCTAAGTGAAAAACATGAGAAACTCCAGGTTTGGGGAAAAATAAGACAGAGACACTAACTGAAGTTAATACATTTGTAGCCAATATCCATTTTACAGTTCAAGAAAACGAATTAAAAATTAATTAGATTCTGTTTTCAAATAATCCAGAAAATATCTAGAATCTATGAAAACTGGGGAGCAGAAACAATGTCAGAATGATGTTTCTGATGACAAAGAATGGAACGATTCTTGACATTTTTGCAAGTTTTTCCCCAGTAATGTTAAAACTTCTTGTATTTTACTGATATAAATTGGAAAGAGTACACATGTCACTGTTTTCCAATCCAAAACAGTTATCTCCAAAGCCCAGTGCTGGTGTTAAAAGTTGTATGTCCTAAAATAATGAAATATTGGTGTTTAGATTAGTCTGATACAGTTCCTTTGACTTCTATAAAGAAATTAAATTGAAATAAGATAACGTTTTCAGCAATTTTGGTCACACAAAGAAATAATTATCATCAGTCATCAAGTTATTAAAGAAAGAAACACTGTTAGGGATCCAGTTTGTTAGTCAAGGTGTGAATATTTTTGATATCAGGAGTCGGACCTAGATTAGGCAATATCAAGGAAGCTCTTTTTAACTAAAACGCTGGGATGACTTATCTCATTGCACAAGAGACGTGGGCATTCAGGATGTGGGTAGACTGTTCTCACAGATAAAAAGAAGAGTCAAGAGTATGGAAGAAGTTTCTTTCTGCCACACATGAATAATTCACTAGCCACACATGAATAATTCACCTGGAAAACACAAAGACATTTTTTAATTCATATCTTCAGCCTGCTATATAGTACAGAAACATGAAGTCGTGATTACGCCTTAGCTAATCTGGGTTTCGCTAGTTGTCCAGGAAGAGCTGATGACAGGACATGCAGGACTAAAAAAGCTTATGTCTGCTTATCTCTGTTAGTCTGTTAGAGGAGAAAGAGCAGACAAATGAAAAAAACACCCTAAACTCACACCTAGCCCATCCTGACACACTTACCTGTAGTAGCAAAACCACCATAAACTCCAACTCCGTAGCAAACCACCATACAATCCAAAGCTAGGAAACCCATGCAACTCCACACCAGACCATGCCCATAGCGAGATCTTCTCCTGACGCCCCCTGTCGTGAGATCTTACCCCAACGAGACTGCAGCAAACTCCAGACTGCTGACGTTGCAGTCCGGCCCCAACGCGTTTTCCCAGCGAGTCTATGCAGTTTAAAACTGCATAGACTTCTGGGAGCTCCGTTCTTCATGCTTCCCAGTCAGGACTGCTGCTGAAACAATCTGCTCATGCTCCAGGTCTCAGCAGCAGTCCGGACTAATGCGCATGCGCGAAAGTCCGCAATTTTAAATTTTTTTATGTTTCTCATTTTCTTTTTTATTTATTTTTTTATAAGTTGAGGGGGCTGCAGTCCAATAGCATGGGCTGCCCCTGATATATATATATATATATATATATATATATATATATATATATATATATATATATATATCTATAGATATATATATATATATATATATATATATATATATATGTGTGTGTGTGTGTATGTGTGTGTGTGTGTGTGTGTGGGGCTTAGCGGTGGTGGTGCTGCGGTAGTGTTGTCGCCTCGCAGTAAGACGCTGTCCGGTTCGATTCTCAGCTACAGCGTCTTCTGCATGGAGACATGCTTGAATGGGCGTACCTTCATTGAAGGTTATGCATCAGGGCTGGTAACTCGGCACGTAAAACTCAACTACCAATCATTAGCAGACTGGAGTTCCATTGTGGTGACCCCTAACTGGAAAAAGCCAAAAAGACACAGCATATATATATATATGTGTGTGTGTGTGTGTGTGTGTGTGTGTGTGTGTGTGTGTGTGTGTGTGTGTGTGTGTATGTGAGGCCAGTTGGCCCATGCCTGGAGTCAAGAACTGTCTCTTTTATATTAGATTTTCCTCCATATGTTTTAAATATTCATGATCTCCTCCATTGTCTTTTATGCCACCAGCCAACCCAGATAGCCAATCAGTGTCTCTGTTACATTAGCTTAACACCTTCACTCCATATGCTTTACATTTTCATGTTTCCCTCCCTTGCTCTATTTTCCCTCATAATTGACCACATCCCTCCATTCTGTCCTTACCCTAAGACTTCTACCACTTTCCCTGTCCTTTACAGCTCTTCTTGCTAGTTTAAACTTTCCAATTATTTGCAATAATGCTCTTGACCCACCCTGCCACAGTTAGCATCAAATCATCTCTTTTTCTCCTCTCTCTCACTCTTCTCTTATTCCATCCATTACCTACACTTCTGCCCATCCCTACTGCCAAATTCTAAAGATTTCCTAAATATACTCTCTCACTTGTTACACACATGCATAACAGTTCTTACACTGTGTTGCAACACTACTGTATGTGTACCATTCTTGCCATTTCTAGCCAACATATCCAGCATCTGTCACTTGGTTTCTTACTTCCTCTAATCAGAATAACTAGATTAATAAATCATTAATGCAAAATCCTCACCTGTTGGTCTCCTACTGCCTCAACCTGTGTTATTAGATAAATTTCACTTCTATGTTCACTCCCCTTCACTCTATATTATACCCTCCTTCTCAAAGAGTCACTCCTGAATTCCGCTGTATAATGTGCTTCCTACTGTAATTCATATTTGTACATTAAATCAACTGACATCTCTCTCCCTCTCTCTCTCTTCATTGGTATCTTCATCCCATAGGTTCATAGGTAGGTACTAGGCTATTGGCCCTAGGACCTATATAAGCCTAGCCAAAGGTACCCTGGCTTTCGCCACCCAAGAAAATTATTTTCCTGTGCCACTGTCGAGCAGAGCCACAGAAGTGATCCCCGGGGTGAATTTCCTATCTCCCATCCAATCATCAAGATTTTTCTTGAACAGTGCTAATGAGGAGCTTTGTTTGATATAGATAGGTAGTTTGTTCCAGAGTATGGGAAGTCTCTGGGACAGGAATATATCCCTCCAGCATGTTCTGTTTATTGTGGTGATGAGGTTTAGGTCCCTAGAGTGTGTAGCTCGTAGGGTTTGGGATTTCTTTAAGTGGAGCGTGTCTAAAAGCTCTGGGTTTGACATAGCTTTGTGTGTTAGGCAGAGATCTCCTCTGAGTAGGCGATATGCAACGGAGTAAAGCTGCAATTTTTTGAGACGGTTTGCATAGGGCATCTCTTTGAGGCCGGTAATCCTCTTTGTGAGGTATTTCTGTGGCCTTTCCAGTTGTTGTAGATGTCTTATGTCTTGTGAGGTACATACCAAATGGGGCATTGTACTCTATAATGGGTCTAATGAGTGATGAGTAGAGGGGAACAATGACCTCTTTTTTCCTGGATGAGAAACCTTTTGTGATGAGGTGTGCCACATGGAAGAATTTCCTGACTACTGTGGCACTGTGATTATCAAAGGAGAGACTACTGTCCACCTGTGTCCCAAGGTCTCATCACACTTTCGGTGTTAAGTAGACTACCATCTATGTGGTAGTTCATGGGTACTGAGTTTTTACCAAAAGGAATGACAATGCACTTTTTGGTATTGAGCTTGAGGCCATGGCTTTGACTCCAGGCATTTGTCTCAGCAAGGCCCTTTTGTAGGATGTCCACATCTTTTGGAATTTTGATTATGGCTCCTAGTTTGCAGTCACCTGCGAACTTCATTAGCCAAAAACCTTCTCTGTTGGCCTGTACTTCAGAGAAGTAGATACCAAACAGGAGAGGACCCAGGACTGAACCCTGTGGTACTCCACTTGCCACTGGTCTGAAGCTGGATTTGGAGTCTGCTACTTTCACAGTGTGGGTTCTGTCAGTGAGCCAGTTGGCAACCCATCTTGTGACATAGGGATTTATACCTAGTTTAGTGAGTTTATCTATAATTCTAGAGTGGGGGATGGTATCAAAAGCCTTGACGAGATCTAGATAGGCTGTGTGAACCACCTTACCCTCATCTATGGCTTTGGTGACTGCTTCAAAGAAGTCAATCAGGTTTAGGAAACATGATCTGCCTTTTACAAACCTGAACTGGGTGGGGTCCTGAGTTTGGAGATTACCAATGTTATTATTTATAAGTTCCATGATGATACGCTCCATAGCCTTGCAGACCAGGCTCGTTAGGCTAATGGGGCGGTAGTTTCCGGGGTCTGTGGTGGCTCCCTCTTTGTGGAGTGGGATAACTGTCGCTGTGCGCCATTCAGTGGGCACATAGCCTGAGGTAAGGCTATGATTGAACATGGTACTTAGGTGGGGTGCCAGTTCATTCTGTAGTTCATGTAGAACACAGCCTGGGATGTCGTCAGGTCGCATGGATGCTGTGTTCTTGGCTTTGGATAGTGTGTTTTTTACCTGTGCAGCCGTGATTACAGGAACTTTGCATTCTTCTGGTATAGAGATGGGCCCTTTACGGGATGACAGAGGGGTAAAGTTAGCACTGAACTTATCTGCCAGGATGTTGGCAATATCCGTTGGTTCTGTATATTTAGTGCCATTGTGCTGTAACTCAGAGCAGATCTTACTGTTGCCATTGAGATTCTTGACATAGCTATAGAATGCTTTGTGGTTGTCTTTAGAGTCAGTGCCGATTTTGTTTTCATAACTAGCTTTGGAGGATTTTATGAGGGATCTCACCTTCTTACTGAAGCTAACCAGGGAGTTTCTCCAATCATGGGATTTTATTCTTTTTTGCAACAGTTTCTTTCTTCTGTTGTAGAGTTTGTTTATGACAGAGGACCACCAGATTGGCTTCCTTTTTTTGGAGGATAGCATCTTGGTTCTGTTAGGGATTGCACGATCCATGCACTCATGTAAGTGCTTATAAAGTGCATTTGTGTAGGATTCGGCAGTCATACCTCTATTGTCTGTCAGCATGGGTGTCGTGAAGTTTGCCATTTCTGTCTTAAGAAGCGTGAAGTTGGCTTTGGAGAATTTTTTTACTGTGGTTTCCCTAATGGGGGGTGGGGGAGGGATGTGGATGTCTAGGGTGATTAGCTTATGGTCGGATCTGACCAACGAAGAATTGACCTCTGGTGTGGAGCACCGGTTGCCCATGTTGGTAATAACCAGGTCTAGGATATTGCTGCCCCTGGTGGGGGTGTCGATAAGTTGATCCATGGCATTGGAATTTATGAATTCCAGAAAACGTTGAGCACAAGAGTTGGTACATGAGTAGTTTTCCCAGTTAATGGTAGGGTAGTTGAAATCGCCCATTATTAGGGTGTTAGGTTGTACCCTAATATTTTCCAGTGTATTAAGAAATGAGGAGTGGGAATCTTGGGGCATGGTGAAGGATCTGTAGCAAGCTACAAATTGGATTGCGGTCTTGCCCAGAGTTAGTTGCACTTGGATAATCTCGGATGCATTATGCTGAGCAACTAGCCTGGAGGTGTGGATATCCTTAATGAATATGGACATGCCTCCACCTTTAGTGTTTTGGTCCAGGTTAGGTGGCCGAAAGGTGTGGTATGAATTATAGCCTGGTAATGCAGGGGTACTCTCTGGAGCCTTGTCTCTGTCACTGCACAGATGTCGATGTTCTCCACTTTAAGGAGTGCCTCGAGAGAGTGCATTTTGAGGTTTAGACTTCTAGCATTGAGTAGCAATACCCTCAGATTCTTCTTGCCTGTACCTGTTAGGGTGGTGAATTTGTCATTTGAACCTTGCCTAAAAAAGGCACTATAGGGGTGGCTAGAGCCTTAGCCAGTATCCGGAATCCCAGGGGCAACAGGTGCAGGCCATCTCTGGCAAAGCATCGTGGCTTGTCGATCATGTCATCCCAGGCAGACAGATACTGGATCCCCTTAGAATGACACCAGAAGCTTAGCCAATTGTTGAAGTCAATCATTTTGTCCTTGTACTGTGGTATCATTCTGGGTGATGGCAGGATGCTACTCAGGGCTAGGGTCATACCTGCCTGGGCTACAAGATCGGACAGCTCCTCCATGTCCCTTTTCATGTAGTCCAAGGAGGTACATCTCAGGTCATTCACACCAGCATGGACAATGACAGAGTCATATTTGTACTTGTTGTGGAGTGACCTGAGTGCATGCGTTATGTGGCGGATCCTGGCACCCGACAGGCAGCTGACAGTAATTTTCTCCATGTTTAGCCTGGTGAGTGGAACATCAGTGTGCCTGTCTTCACCTCTCACACATACTTTTTCAAATCCAGGATGCTGTACCAACTAGTTAATGATAAACTAATTACTCTGCCTTTCCAGCCCCATACTGTCTTACCAAATCCCACATTTAGTGTCATAACTTCTCCTCCCTGGTATCTCTACTACATCTTTTGCTGTGCCTATACATTTCTTGTCTTGATATTTCTTTATCCACATTAAGAACTAAACTGTTTCCTGTTTTTTTCTTCATAATATTGAAAAACACAAACACCCACATGGCACTAAACCAAAAACACCATGTCACCACAGATTCTTGAAAGTCATGAAAGATCTTTCATCCCCTCTTAAACAGGACTTCATAATCAGATGATGATAGTGTCTTTGGTTCAGTGCAATGTGGGGTTTTGGATGTTGTTGGTTTTATTAAAACAATGCTCTGTCCATTCTTACCATTTCTTATGCATCTATTTTGTTTTCTTCTACCCTGAATTGCCCATTTTCCTTTAACATATTCCTCTTACTAAAATTAAAACAAAAACAACCCATATTAGATGCTTCAATATTTGTTAAAAAAAATATAACCACAAATTAACAGAACATTTTGGAAAAGTCCTTGCTCATTCATAAATATATAAAACTCCTTTTTTAAACAAATATTTTAGAAAATCTTCCCTTTAATACGTCACAAGAAAAAAATGTAACATTCATTGTACAGTTAAGTATTTGAATAATTATCGGTATTGGTTATTTTATAAAATAATCACTTATTTATTTTCTTCATTAATACATATTTTAAGCAAAGTAACCAAATGAATTCAATAAGTTCACTGCCATCATGTCTCCTCTGCAAATGCCATATTTTCAGTGCCAGTTCCTCTGTTTCATATTTGTATTTTGTAATACCAGGAATGTAAAATTGTGATTAGATATGTATTTCCTTACATGTATAGTTAGAGTGCTCCAATGGCCAATCTTTCCAAATTTTTTATATTCCTTTGTTATATTTTTAAGTATCTAGCCTGCATAAAAAAGTTCCATATATGCAAATCCTAAATGTGTCACTGTTGCAAAAACACACACACACACACACACACACACACATACACACACATACACACACATGTGTGTGTGTCACTTGTACAAACTATTTGGATTTTAATGTATATTGGCACATGTTATGATCACAAATAAGAAGTGAAAAGCTAGTAAAACTGTGCAGTTTATTAGTCTCACTTATGAGCCTATAAGTCACTGTGTCCTTTATATTTTTAGCTTTTATATTACAAAATGAGTAGCACAATAGCAGAGTGGTAATATTCTGCATCACAGTTTTAGGTTTGGACGTTTATTCCTGACCCAAGGCTGTTCTGTGTATGAAACCTAATCTCTGTTTGGGCTTTCTGTGAAATGTATACTGGGTTACTGGCTACACTAATTTGCTTTTCTGTTCTGAATTTATTCCTGCCCTTGTGGCCCAAGTCATGGTTAAAAAGAACTTGTGGACCAGTATGGTTTGTAAATGATTAAAATCAATGTATCTCTGCTATACGTCCTGTGACATTCCTCCTCTGGGCCAGTAATCAAGGAGCCTGAATCCTCACCACTGACACTAGAGAGGGACAGTCACTTGGAACAAAAATAGATGCACACAGTATTTCCAGATGCAGCTCTCATCAAACACAATTTCCCTTAAGAGCACACAGGGAACTCACTCAGTCCAGGTTCTGGATTTCTCTGTCTCTCTCTCTCTCTCTCTCTGTCCAGCTCCCCAACAAGAATCCCCAATGGCACGTCTGTAGTGTTGAGCCTCAGCCGAGTGTCCAAGCCAAGTCCTCCAGCACCCTCTCTGTGTCCCTGCGCCAAGCAGCTGATATGTACACACTCTTTAAGATTTTATTTGCACACACACACACATATGCACACAGGAAAGGCTGTCACAGATTTACTAGCTATGCCTCCCCTTCTGCCAGATTATAAGGTAGTTACACTGCTACCACAAACTCCAAAACCAGCTACTGTAAGGCTCTTACAAGAGGGTACCCAATTATACTGAGTAAAATTGATATTAATACAAATAATACTGTTTGACCAATGCAGTAAGGCTTTCAGGAGTGGCCAGAGAGTAACCAAATAGATATGAGTACTCTCACAGGTTAAAATGTTGTCTAAAGGACCAGCCACAATGAGAAGTTTAAATAAGTTTAAATATATTTAGTAATAAATAATAAAAGAACATGTAAATACTAAATATCTATTTACAATAAATGCCCGAGTTGCACTCACAGGAGAATATTAAAATAACACAGATGAATAGATTCACACAGATACAGAAAACATTACTCAACCAATCTCCCTATCTTTTCCTGACTGATGTAAAGAATTACTATTCCCTGGTCACTTACTAGATGGAGCAAGGTAAGATGAAGTAGGTGAGTGGTCTTCCTTCTTTGTCAGGTTCAAAAAAAACAGACTGCCCTGAGACTTCAATATCATCTAATATTAAAACATCATTTTTGTGATGAATTATAGAATGACATCACACACATCTGGTCATCTGACTTCTGGTTCCCATATTGACCCCATTACTGGAAACTGAACCAGAATCTCAAAAGTATGTGCTACCATACACACAGACAGAGCTTTGCTAAAATCTGTTGCAGCTTCTGGAAGTCATAAAACAAAGCACTTCCACTCTTTCTACAAGAGCTAATAAACCATTCTCTGGCAGACATTTCGTCTCTGGATACAATCAGACCTGTAAGATACAATCTTTATGGCCTATATAAAGTAATTTAATTTCATACTATTTTTTCAAAGTTAGCTGGAGCTGAGCTTAACCCCTTCTCTTCCAGTATCCTCTATTACAATAGTGACTTCAATAGTTATAATACAGTCTGACATACAAGTGTATTTATTTTTCTGTCAGGCAGTTCACAATGTTGATGCATTTTTAACACAAGCAGTTTTACAAATGTATTGTTCAACACAAGCATCTGTACAAATCAGTTTAATATTCAAATGACATTTAATTCTTTACAAAACTCAAGCTAGCTATACTGGCATATGTTACACATCCACTGCCCTACTTGTCCTGGCATAGCTGGCAATATATCACATGGTCACATCTCACGCCCTTTGAAGAGTCAAGAGAGTTTTCAAATGACCCTTAAGAAGCATGGCTTGAGAGGAATGAGCGAGCCTGTCTGGGAATACATTAACCAATACCCTGTCTTGATAACCCATCTGCACTGGCATTGCTAACTCCACTTCAATGCTGCACTGTCATGTCATATGCCCACAACCCTAGGCTCCACCTTAGCAATTTGGCATTTTGCTGGCTGACTTGATGTAGCCATAGATGCCCCTCAGACTCCTCCTGCCTCCTACTGCAAGTACTTAGCATAAGAGCCTCCCTATCATGGTAATGTTTCATCATGTTAACATTTTACATTCTGTGCCCATGCCTCCTGCTTATCAGATTTACCATGTAGTTAACATCCTTGACCTTCTTTACTGCTTTGAAGGGCCCCTCCCAAGTTGCCTACAGCTTATTGTGTCTGAAAGGAATGAGAACTATAACCTGCTATACCATAGCATACTCTCGGACTCGAGCATTCATGTCATACCAAACCTTTTTCTGCTGTTGGGCTCCTGCCAGGTTCTACTGGCCAAGCCCATGAGCTCCCTAAGCCCTGTCCTGAGGTTTAGAACATGTGTCACAGCAGACTCCTTGTGGGATTCACACTCACCCTCCCACTCCTCATGAATCAGATCTAAAGGCCTCCTCACCTTATGCCCATACAGCAACTCAAAGGATGAAAAACCTATGGATTCCTGAGGACCTGTCTGTTTGTAAACAGAATATGGAGTAAATATTTGTCTCACTCTCTCTTAAACTGGTCTGCAAATGCCCATAGCATGGCTTTTAGTGTAATGTTTAACCCCTCCACAAGACCATTAGTCTGGGGGTTGTAGGGGTGGACTTTAGGTGCTTCACCCCACAGCACTCCCACAGACAAGTCACCAGGTCTGACATGACATTGGCACCTCTGTCAGTCAATATTTCTCTTAGGAAACCTACCCTGCTGAAAATCTCTAACAAAGCATTTGCCATCTTCTCTGCCTCAATGGAGGACAGAGCCACTGCCCCAGAATATCTAGTAGCATAATCTACTACCACTGATATATACTTTTTCTCTGTGGAAATTGGAGTACTCAGAGGCCCTACAGTATCCATAGCTATTCTCTGAAATGGCTTCTCAATGACAGCCAAAGGCATGAAAGTTGCCTTGACATTGTCTTCTGCCTTGCTTACTTTTGGCACTACTCACAGGTCCTGCAGTACTCTGTTACATCCCTTGCAATCCCAGGCCAATAAAAGTTCTGCATAATACATCTCTTGGTACACTTTACGTCCATATGACCTGCAATAGGAATGTCATGGTCTATGGTTAGAAGTGCCAGATGGTAGAATCTAGGCACTACCAACTGCTGTATTACTACTCCCTCAGGGGTCCACTTTCATTACAGTACCACTTTGTTCCAGTATGCAGACTCCCCCTTTTCCTTGAGAATCAGGTGTCTCCCAAGCTACCTCCCTCAAGCCTCTTAGTGTAGGGTCCAAGAGCTGAGCCTGTCTCAGCTCCATTTTTGTGACTCTTCTCAGGTTCCCTTCCACAGAAAGTCTGGTATGCTCTGACAGCAGTGCCTCATTGTCAGCCTGGGTACTACCACTCACCTCTGCCCTTGCAGTTACTCTGTCAAAGGGAACATCAGTACCTACCAGCAGCTGTGGCTCACTTTCAGGCTTATTGCTACAGGGTAGTTCCCTCCCTGAAATAGCCACCTCACCAGCATTGGCTTCAGATGTGGGGTCTGTCTGGGTCTCCCCCAGGCTACCAGACCCAGATGCCTGCCTCCAAGTCTGACTGCGTGTAAATCAAAATGATTCCCTATCAGGAGATCTGCAGTGATTTCCTCAAACACACCTATTTGCTTGATTCCTTATACACCCTCCCAATTAAGGTGAATCTTGGCAAAAGGCATTTGGAATGGGGTCCCTCCTAAAGCTCTGACTGGAGTGAACTGCCCAAGCTGCTCCTCTTTAACCACTGCACGCTTCACACTGGTTATATCACAGGCTGTCTCTCTCTCTTAGCAGTGGCCTATTTTCCATCCACTAAGACAGGATATAAATTCTGCTGATAGTTTGGTACCCCTGTTGTCTCCAGACAACTTACCACTGGCATACTGTTATTTTCATCTGATGGCTCCCCCACCTTTTGTTCCTTACCTTGTTTCTGTGGACATCTATGTGATACAGACCCCAAAGGTTACAGTTAAAACATTTAACCCTTGATCATGGCTATGTACTTGAACTAGTGGCTTCCCTTATTACTAGTGGACTCTGTTGGTGTGGTTTAGGCTGCCCACCATGGGTTCCCTTATATCCATGTGCAGCACTGGGTATCCCCTTCTTGTGCAGTGATGATCTGCTTGTCAAGCAGAGCTCCCCCTTTTTTTTCCCCCAGCTCATCTGCAGAGTTACACTCCAGGTCTGCCAACCAGATTCTCATGTCCTCAGACAAAGAGTTAAGGCCTTGTTCCCTCACCAAAAGGTCTGCCAGCCCTTCAAAAGTGGTGACCTGACATCAACTCACCCACGTATGAAAACAAGTGCATAACTCAGCAATGCAATCATGTACACTTTCATCTGCCTTGCGTTTATGCTCACAAAACTTTTTTCTGAAAGCTTCAGGTTGTTGTTGTTGTTGAGTCTTTCGGCTTTTCCCGGTTAGGGGTCGCCACAGCAGAACTCTAGTCCACTAATGATTGTTAGTAGATTTTTACGTGTTGAGTTGCCGGCCCTGACGCACAACCTTCAACGAAGGTACACCCATTCACGCATGTCTCCACACACAAGACACTCTGAAAGCTTCAGCTGTTAACTTAAAACATTCTAGTAAACAATGTTTTACTCTATCATGGTTTAAACAATCAATATTAGACAATTTAGAAACAGCAGATACAGCTTTATCATGGAGCAAGGTGGTCGGGAACTGTACCCAGAGTCCTTGGTCATCATTATACTGTTTACATACTTTTGATAGTTTTATTCATATATTTGAAAGTATCACCCTCTGTAAACTTTGGAAGAAATTTATTGACCTTTATTGCTTCTGGGAGTCAGTTATTCCATTCCCCATTACCTCCATAATGCTGGTGAGGAATCAGCATCTCCCTCTCCTGTTGACACCGCTTCTCATTTTCTTCAGCCTCCAAATGCCGCAGTCTCTCTGCTGATTCTAATTTCAAACATTTGGCCTCCAGTTCAAGTATCTTTAACTCCAGATGGATTTTTAAGTCCTCTGAGGAAAAGGTGAACTTTCCTATTTCTGAGGGCTGCAAATTCTGATTACCAGACTGGTTTCCCTTCTAGTTGCTGGTCTGAGATGCGACTAAGGCTGAAATCATCTCCTCTTTAGTCAGGTTGACATGGTTTCACACACCTTGGCCAACTGATTCTTTGTCAGCTTGCCACAATCATTTGCTCACATCTTTGCCAGGGTTCCCTGGCTAAACAAAACTAATAAAAAATAAATAAATGAATAAAAGTGTTGTAATAATGAAACTCTGAATGTTTACCATGTGGCTGCTGAGAATAAACGCACCTTAAGTGACAACTGCCTACAGACACCACTGCTCACCAAATATATGACATTCCCCCCTCTGGGCCAGTGATGAAGGAGCCAGAATCCTCACCACTGACACTGAAGAGGGATGTTCCCTTCAAAAAATAAATAAATAAAAACACAGTATTTCCAGATCAGCTCTCTACATTAAGCACAATTTCCCTTAAGAGTGCCCAGGGAACACACTCAGTCTAGGGTCTGAATTTCTCTGTTTCTTTCTCCCTCTCTCTCAGGATTGCCAACTGTCCAGATTTTTTTCTGGATAGTCCAGAATTAAGGGACATTGTCACCAATATTGAAGAACACAAGAATATATTTGATTGCACAGTCCCCTCAAGGGGAGATTAAATGCACACTTCTATTCTGCAGGCATTTTGCTTTCAAGTACATGTCCAGAATTCTTGACATGAAAAGTTGGCAACCCTACTCTCTCTCCAAGTCCTCAATAAGACCCCCCCCCGAAATGGCACAGCTGTAGAGGTTGAGTCCTTAGCCGAATGTCCAAGCCAAGTTCTCCAGCACCCTCTCTGTTAAACCAGTGGTCTGTGTCCCTGCTCCAAGCCGCTGACACATACACCATTTAAGAGTAGAAGATTTGATTTGCACACACACACACACACACACACACACACACACACACACACACACACACACACACGCATGCACGCACGCACGCATGCACGCACACACACACACACACACACACACACACACAGTGACATGCACACACTCTGGTTAAGTGCAAACGCACACTCTGGTTAAGTGCAAACAAGACCATATTTAGCACAATGAAAGTAAAACCAGTACCTACACACAAGTTTTATCTTATCAGAGTATTGTTAATTTTTTTTTAAACCAAACAGGGATTCTCTTCCAGAGCAGTGGAAACCTTTGCATGCAATGCCTGTCCCTCTAAACCATTCTGTTAATGCTGTAGAAGAAGTTTAGGTCCCTAGATCGAGTACTTCTGGTGCAATTTGACTTGCTGATGTGAGATGAGTCCATCAGTAATGTGTCAGAGGATACCTTTTATACTAGACACAGGTCACCTCTTAGCAATCTGTAAGAGACCAAATATGGTGATAGGGGTTTGAGACAGTCCATGTAGGACATATTGTTTAGACCTTGTGTCCTTTTTGTAAGGTATCCCTGTAGGCATTCCATTTGTTGCATGTAACTGGACAGATTGAAACCAAAAGGAATGTTATACTCAATGACTGGCCTAATAATGGCTGAGCATAGGGATGCAATGACATGCCTGGACCTTGAATCAATCCCTTTGCTTATGAGTTGCACAATATAGAAGGACTTCTTAACCACAATGGACACATGCTGGTAAAAACTTAGGTCACTATCCAACATAAAGTTTCCAAGTACTGAACTGCTGGGTAAACTCAAGGAGGTGTGTTGTCAATGTGGAAGTTCTCTGGTGAGTTGACTTTCCAAAGGAGATGATAATGTATTTTTTGGCTTTCAGCTTTAGTTCTTGAGTCTGGCACCAGGTATTTGCTTGAGACAAGCCTTTCTGTACTATGGCTGAGTCTTTTAGGGATCTAATCATTGCTCCTAGCTTGCAGTCCTCTGCAGACTTTGCCACAGCCTGTTGGTATTCACTTTTACTTCTGAAGAGTAGATGTCGAGCAAAAGAGGTCTCACCACCAAACCCTGGGGGACACCATTGTCTGCTGGTCTTTTTGTGGAGGTAACTTCCTCTATTTTGATCTCTTATGTCCTATTTGTGAGCCAGTTGGCAATGCAGTTGGTGACAAAGGATTTTACTTCTAGAGTATTAATCTTTTCTTTTGTGCCAGAGGGTGAATTTTGACAAAAGCCTTGGACATTTCAAATTAGGCATTGTATACCATTTTACCTTCATCCATTACTTTGGTGACCTTAAAAAAGCCAAGCCCATCAGGCTGAGTAAGCATGACCTACCTTTAATGAATGCAAATTGAGATTAGGCCAGTGTTTGGAGGCTCCTTATATTCTTGTTGATTAATTGCATGGTAATTCTTTTCATGACTTTGCATATGATGCTAGTCAAACTTAGTCTGTAATTGCCTGGGTCCATGGAATGTTTTCTCTTATACAGTGGAATAACTGTTGCTGTTCTCCATTCACTTGGTACAAAGCCAGCATGGAGGCTAAGGCTGGACACTGTTATTAGGGGTGTGGCTAAATTCTGTCACATGCTATTCAAAATGCATCCTAGGATATTGTCAAGAACCACTGACACAGTATTTTTTTCTATTTTGATAACGCTTTCAGGGCTTGGTCCTGTCTGATTGCTGGTGGCAAGTCTGTTTCAGATGTTACATGTCAGATAGATGGGGGACAATTAAAGTAAAGTTTGAAATGAATTTATCTGCAATCAGGTTAACTACATCCTCAGGTCTGGTGTTGACAACATCATTTACAAATAAACTCAGTACATTGCTGCACTGTGCAACTGAAATTAGGAACATAAATAAAAAAAGCCTTGTGATTCTCCTTGGCTTGGGTGGTTATGTTCACCTTAAACTTGGCTTTGGTAGATTTAATTAAGCACCTGAGTTGCTTGTTTAATTTAATGATGAGTGTTGCATCATTCTATATATTGCTCTTTGTACTTTTAGCCAATAATAATTTCTTCCTTTTATTTAAAAGCTTACAGATATTAAAGTTCCACGGGGGGGGGGGGGGGGGGGGGGTTGCTTTTGTGTTTTTTTTCCTTAGCTTGTTTCTACCAGGTATAGCCACATCTATGCAGCTGCTTACATGCTGACATAGTTTACATAGTTTAGTGATGTATGTTTCCACATATTTACTAGAGTTTACTGCGTTTAGTGGGGATTTGAAGAATGACAGTGCATCACTTGCGAGTAGGTAGTTTGTCTTCAAGAAATTTCTAAAGGTACTGGGGAAAAGTGGTCCCAGCATTCAATTTTATTTTGAAGTAGATGGCTTTATGGTCACTTGCAATAAATGACAAACATACCAAGATGCCACCATATTAGTAATGACAAGGTCTGTGATGTTATTCGACTTAGAGGGTACTCTGTGAAATGGATACAGTTGTTACTAAGATTCCTTTCATAGTTAAGTTTAGACATTTCACTGATAGACTTGTATAGCTGCTTGTAGTAACAAATATAAATGGTATGGGTACCCAGCACAACTGGTGATCTGTGAGTAGATATACCACAGGAAGCAGCAGGAAGCAATCTGTTTTTCTATCTACTTTCTAAGTTTGTAAGAGCAATATTTAAAAATTGCCCCTATTTTTGTGCCTTTGTCCATCCATTTTTTATGGCTTTGTCTAGATTTCTTTCTCTAAGAGGCTGAGAAGTATGCAAAGAACATTGATGATTAAGCTTTCTATTTACAATGTAGAATGCAACTTCAATACATATTCTGGGCAACCTTCAATAGTCTTGATCTTTTTATTAGTAATATTTTTATTTTTCATTACTTTAGTTTGCATTTGTTTTTTTTTCTTTTTATTTATATTTCAATAACTTTCACTTTATTTACAATATAACTTATAAAAATGCATGTTGTGCTTTATCTGAAGGTTGTTTGTCTCATTCCTCTATTTTGGGCAAAATTAGATCTCTCAAAACTCTTATCATTTCCAGTTCCCTGTTCAGTCTCTCCACCTTCTGTTATTTCATACTTTGAGCTAACAGTTACTGTTCTTTGATTTGTATCAAATAATAGAGCTCTCAGTATCTTTGCTCTAAACTCATTTGTGCTGAACTGGTAGTTAATGATACCACATATACTGAGCCTGTGGACATAGCTAACCTGTTGGCCGACAGGTTCTATGAAAACCTCACTCCCCACTTCCTGCCACATGTACCCCATGACATCCCTACCACCTGTCCCCTACCTTGTATCTCTAAGCAGCAGGTCATGAACGTCCTCTCTATGGCCAAAAACACAGCATCTATGGGACCCAATAACATCCCAGGCTGTGTCCTATATGGGCTCCAGTGACAATTAGCAACACCATTGGGTACTGTTTTCAATCATAGTTTAAGCACCGGCTTAGTCCCAGCTGAATGGAAAATGGTCACCGTTATTCCCTTGCACAAAGGTGGTGTGCTTCCATTGACCCCAGGAACTATAGACCTATTACCCTGACTAGACTTATCTGCAAGGCCATGGAACGAATCATCATGGACCTTATCAACAAAGATATAGGTAATCTCCAAACACTTTAACCTACTCAGTTTGGATTTGTCAAAGGGAGATCATGCCTGTTAAACCTGGCAGACTTCTTTGAGACAGTCAGCAAGGCCCTGGACAAGGGGAAATCTGTGCATACAGCCTACCTAAACTTAGCCAAGGCTTTTGACACTGTCACTATCCCCCACTCGGGCATTATTGAAAAACTAACCCAGCAATTAAGACAAGAAGTGGCACTGGTAGAAGCGTATAGAAGAGGGAACAGACCAACAGAAATACTCAGAAAGATAGATGTAATAAAAGCAACACGCAGTATTATAACGGATCAGGATTTATCATGCATTATTACAAATAATAAGCTAAAAATATCAGCACAAGCAGAAAAACTTAGAAGATATACAGATACTGTAAATATAAAGGAAAATTGCAAAATAATTTATAGATGACCCAAAAGTTTTATACAGAATTGGGAAATAAAGTAAAAGGAAATGAAAGACCACCCAAAAAAGAAGAAATAGATACATTTTGGAGAAGCATTTATGAAGATCTTGTGGAACATAACAAAGTGCTAAATGGATAGAAGAAGTAAAAGAAAGAATAAGAAGTTAAAATGTACAGGATATGACATGGGATGAAGTAACAGCCAGAGAGATTGAAACAAAGTTAAGAAAAGCCTCCAGTTGGAAAACCCCAGGCCCAGAAGCACTACCTACCTTCTGGCTGAAAGTATTATCTTTGCACAAAGATTTAGCCATGAGTAAGAAGTATTAATATGCGCACCTCAAACAGATACCAACCTGGCTAACAATAAGAACAATGCTCCTACTTAAGAGGGAACCTGCAAACTACCCTAAAAATTATAGCCCAAAAACTTGCCTTCCGATGACGTAAAAACAATACACTGGAATTGATGCCGACAGTTTATAGTTATTTAGAAGAAAACTCAATCATGGCAATAGAACAAAAGGGCAATAAAAGAAAGTCATATGGAACAAAGGATCATTTGATGTTAAATAGGTTCATAGGTTCATAGGTAGGTACTAGGCTATCTGCCCAAGGGCATTTATGAGCCTAGCCAGAGTGTGTTGACTTTCGCTGACCCATTGATTAATTACCTGATCCTCTGTCAAGCAGAGCCAATGAAGTGAAATAAAGTCATAGTGGAGAACTATAAAAAGGGGAAGAATCTAAGTATGGCATGGCTTGACTACAATAAAGCATTTGACAGTATCCCACAATCAATGCGGAAAAAGTGTTATCATCCCTCTCGGTTTAAGCGATGTTCCTGCTATCACATCAATAGCAACACCCTAAGTATGCACTCAGTGGTGAGAGACCAGGGCACGTAGGTTGACAGCAACATTACCTTTGATAACCATGTTTCCACAGTGGTAAGAAGGGCATTCTGTATTACTCATCTCATAAGTAGGGGCATTGCCTCCAGAAAAAAAGAAGTTATAACCTCTCTGCACTCTTCCCTCATCAGGCCAATAATTGAATACAACACCCCTTTTGGTATGTACCTTTCCAAGCACCTGCAGCAATTGGAGAGACCACAAATGTTCCTCACAAGGAAAATTCAAGGTCTTCTGCATCTGTCTTAGGATGATCATCTGAAATCACTGTCACTTTATTCTGTTTCATGTAGACTACTCAGAAGTGATCTCTCCCCTGCATATAAGGAAATCTCTTACCCTGCTTTATTGGAAATGCTCCATATCTGCAAGTCAAATGGTACATGGGTTATTCACTCTAAAGACCTTAATCTGGTATGTGACATTAATAGCACCTGCTGAAGATACAGATTTGTCTCCCAGAAGTTACCACACCTTTGGAACAGACTCCCACTTCATGTCAAACAGAGTACCTTATTGGCCCTCTTCAGATGCAGTCTGGATGATTGTATGGGTAACCGTAAATTCACCCAGAGGGCTCTATCTGTGTCCCTCTTAGACAGAGGGATTGGGTGCTGATCGTGGAAATAAGGGTAGAACTTGACTAGGGTTGTAAGGGCCCTAGGGCTATTAGCCTAGTAACTTCTTATGATCCCTCCTATTTACATGTTCTAGATATTCCTTCATATTTCTCTTAGCCTCTTATACGTTTCTGTATAACATTTCAGAACCCACTGTTTGTCTGTCTTCTTTGTATTTTTATTCCTCTTAATGCATTTAAATATTTGCTTTGACTGTTACCCCTTATTTCTTTATCTTTTATCTTTGTTGTATTTCTTAATTTTAACTTGCAAATATCCAGTTCATCTGCCAGGTTTTCTTTCAGTTTAACCCAATGTATTTTAGTACTCATCCATCGCCTGATCTAACCAATCCAGGAACTTTGTACTTTTGAGAACATATGTGGGGAAATGCCATTGCATTTCTCCATGTGTCTTTCTTTTAGGTCTTATATGTGCATAGGTTCATAGGTACTAGGCTAGCTGCCCTTGTGGACCATTTTAAGCATAGCCAATTTCTTTTGTTGAGTCTCAAATCCTGTACATCTTGTGTGTAAGGTAAGCATCTTAATCATTATGTATACTCAGCTTCAACATAATCAGACTTACATTGGTGTATTGTCTAAGTGAGTTATTAGATGTGTTTCTAATCCCTATACCCAGCCCGTATACTCTTTGGAGACATAACACTCATCTAGATGTTCCCAGTTTTTATATTTTCCTAAAAAGATGGCAAATGCTTTTTGTTTGGTCTTTAATCTTCCTATATCATGTAAGCCAAACAACTGCATACATTTTTCTAAATATCTACCTTCTTCTTGAACAGCCCATCTCCTCTGTCCACCAGAGAAATCTTCCATATTACAAATGAGGTTCCAGTCTCTAGCTAACACTAGGGACCCATCTTAAAAGGCTATAATTTATCCCATTAACTGCTTATGCTATTTCAAGATGGAGGGTTGGCATAATGGTTAAGGTTTTTACCTTATAAACACAAGGTACAGGGTTTGATTCTCACATGGGCTTAATGGTTAGGCCTAAAATGATCCTCAATTTTGAATTTGTCAGCCAGCAAATTTGCTATGTCAATGTTATCACTGACGGTGGAACCAATGACCACTGGCTTCAGTTTGGCATACTGATGTGTGGTGTCTTTAAAGTTTTGGACATAGCCGTAGAAGGCCTTGTGGTTGTCCTTAGCCTTTGAAACTATCTTGACCTCCTAACTGGCCTTGTTGGACTTAACTAGTCCTCTTTGTTTCCTGTATAGTTTAATTAGAAAGCTCCTATTATGATGGGAGTTGTTCTTCCTGATTTTAGCCATGATTTTTTTTTCTTTTTGTTATAACCCTATTAAGCTTGAGTTCTACCAGTGTGGTTTGTTTGTCCTTACTTCTAGTAGGTACAGTACACTCTATGCAGCCATTTACATGGCTGTATAAAGTCTCTATGATTAATTCTGCATAGGTTGTTGTGAATTCAGGGTTGGGAGGGGCATTATATTTTGATAAACTATTGCCTGCAACACTCTGTTATTTTGATTGGATAATATGTCTGGTTTCTCTTTCTCTGCCTTTAATAGCCAGTGCTTTAAACCAGTTTGTACTTGTTTGCTCAAGCTGTTCAAAGCTGCAGTGAGATAGGCCTTCTGCTGTTTGCTCTGGTGTGATATTGGAAAAAGACAAGTGCTTATTTTCAACTGTTTTCTGCATATCTGTTTAATCTGTGCAACTGTTTTTTATCCCACCCACCCGTCTAGCTGCTGTTGTGGTCCTAAAGCTTGGTGGCTTTGAGTTGCCCGCATCCAGTATAAAGTTGATACTGAACAGTCCCCCTGTCACATTACATCAGCTCATTTTACTGTTTATAGTGAGAACTTTGTAAAGGTCCACCCCTTTAGCTTCTCAACCTTGAATTATCTTATTATCTTCTGTCTCCTCACTTTCTATTAAAAAAAAACAAAAATAATAATAATAATAATAATAAATGTACCTCTTCCTACTTCATTTTGCTCCTTGTGCTTAGGATTTCAACTGCATTTAGTTTGCCATATTTAATATTGCTTGTTGGTAGCCCCATTAAATTGATGGCAGTATTCTGCATAAAGACATGCACCTGGAGCATTTTTCCCCGGGCCTCCACTGAAAATAGGCTCTGTCCTAGTCGGACTTTCCCGGTCAACAAATATTGAATAAATAAAAAATAAATTCTACTGAATTGCTGCTTTATTTGTGCTGTCTGTTACTGCTGTGGTTGTCATCTACTGTTTTAAAGCAATCTACTGATTAACTAAATTTTATTGATGTCTACTACAATTCATTACTGTTTAACTGCATTTTACTGCATTATGTTGCTATTTAACTGTATTTTTTTATACTGCGAGTTCTGTTCTTTTGACTATAAGTGATTAACCTGAGCTTCATTGTGAGTTTTCTTACTGAGTTCTTAGCCTTAAAATTGAGTAGCACAGTCTAGATACAGGCATTCGGCATCAAGAGCTTCAGCTGCATGGATTTTAACCTTTTTTAAAGTATTCCAGCTACAAGTATTCCCTTAGTAGCACTTGTGTTATCATCTAGTAGTACTACTCGTAGACCTTCCTCCCTTTAGCCTCTTGGCTCTTTCAGTTTCTGACAAATATGGATGGACAATTTCCTACATTTTCTTCCAACAGTCTGGTTGATATGGGCATCCTGAGACAGCAACTGTCTCATGTACATGGACAACCCTCTACTACTACCACCTAGGCACACAATTTGTGAGAGATGCAATTACATCAAGCATCTAGTGTCATTGCTCTCTCCCCCACAAACCAATATATCTGGGACTGAGAAGGTTGACAACACAAACACCACACCTCAAACACCACCCACCCCTACACAACACACCCCTACATATGCAGAGGTCTTCAACAAAACCATACCCAAACAAAAGAGACCTCCAAGGCATAAATGCACATGAACTCCACGACCCACCACACCACACACTACACCTAGTCCACTTACCTTTGTCTCACAGCCACTAAGGCCTAAGCATAAACCCAACATATTAGTCATAGGAGACTCCATTGTGAGGCACACAGATGTGCCTCTCACCAGGCTGAATAAGGAGAAAGTCACGGTTAGTTGTTTGTCGGGTACCAGAATCCGCAATATCACCAATGTACTCTGTTATCTCAACAGGCACTGTTATGACTCTGTCATAGTCCATGTTGGAGTGAATGACTTGAGACATACCTCCCTGGACTATATGAAGACAGACATGATCGAGCACACTGAGTATGTGTCCCAGGCAGGTATGTTCCTAGCCTTAAGCAGCATTCTACTGTCACCCAGAATGATGCCTCAATACAAACAGAAAATGATTGACTTTAACAATTGGCTTAGTTTCTGGTGTCCTTCCAAGGGGATCCAGTACCTGACAGCCTGGAATGACATGACTGACAAACCACAATGCTTTGCCAGTGATGGCCTGCATCTGTCTTTCTTGGGCTTCAGGCTCCTGGCAAAGGCTCTTGCCTCCCCCATAGTGCCTTTCCCAGTCCATGCCATGAGGTCAAAACTACCAACATGAAAATTTCATCAAAACGTAAATTAAAGGTCATGCTGCTAAACGCTAAGAGTCTAAACATGAATCTGCACTAGTTGAAAGCATTCTTAACCCTGGAAGAATCTGACATTTGTGCAGTCACAGAAACCTGGTTCAAAGCTGCGGAGAGCATCCCAGCTATACCAGTTTACTCATCCTATCATTCTTTCAGACTCCAAGCTGTGGGCAGAAAACAAAAGGAGGTGGAGTTGCAATATATATATATATATATATATATATATATATATATATATATATAAAAGACATACACACCTCTAGGCTGGTCAAACAGTATGATGCACAGGAAACACTCCAGGTGCAGTTAACAATTGACAAGACCCCTATTCAAATCATAGCTAGCTATAGGCTTCCAACTCTGGCTCATGATGCCAACTCCACCTATTTGGACCTCTTCGAATCAGGATTCAACCCTTTATCCTTGATCCTGGGTGACTGAAACTATCTAACCATAGACTGGAAGAAATACTCATGCCAAAACGCAAGTGTCCAGAGATTCCTTGATTTTGTCAATGCAAATGTTTTGGACCAGTTGGTTGACACCCCTACAAGAGGTGAAAACATCTTAGACTTAGTATTAACCAGCATGAGTAACCACTGCAGCATCTTACAATGTCATCATCCCTGGTAAGATCTGGTCACAAAGCAGTCACTTTCAAAGTTACCATTTCCCCTGAACCCCCCGTCCCCCCACTAGAGTCAAACAAAGAAAAAAAAACTTTTCCAGAGCAGATTACAACCTATTGAGGGAAGGTATAAACAGCTTCACATCTCCTTCCCCCTCCATAAGAATTGGCACATATGTCCAGAGCTGCACCAAAGTACTATATGAGCATTTATATAGCTGCATCAAATCAGGAATACCAGACAGGACAAAACCATCCTACTCAAGGAAGAGTAAACTTGTCTGGTGGGCATCTTTAATAAATAAAGTCTATAATAAAAGCAAAAATTTGCTGTCCAGGACCAAGGAGTATGTGCCTAATTGGAAGCAATCTCTCCTTAGCCTGAACAAGCAAATAAGAGCACTAGTGAAATCCTCCATAGCAAACGTTGAGTCCAAACTGGCCACATCCAGGTCCAGTACATTTGGACCTCTGATGTGGGCACTATCTGGTCAAGGGGATTTGACTTAATAAAGTCTGGGAATCATTGTGCCTGTGAATATGAAGCAATCTATGTTTCCCAGTCTATAGTGTGGTAGTTATAGTCTCCCATAAATAGGATATTTATTTGGTGAGTGCCTTGAGTAGGTCCAGATATGAACTATGGGATTCTAGGAACATTCGCAGCTTCCTCAACACTGGGAACATTCAGCATACTATCTCCATTTCCTTGTTAATACACCTGGACAACTTCACATAAATGCAGCATTAACAAATCATATAACTGTAACTCCATTTCCTCATGTTAAGAGTCTCTGATGCATCGTTTCATCAAATGAAAATCCATCTCCTCTCTCTTTCAGACATTTAGGGTGACATTGTATGTAGTTTCTGAAAACAACAAATTAGAATTCTATATTTTTGAAATACTACTCCCCCTAGTCAGTTCGGCAATTCTCAGTGCAAGCAAATAGGGTATTCATCTGCTGTTCCCCTTCAAAGTTTAATTTTTAACTTATATAAAGCAGAGCATCAAAGTATTCTTTTAAATCAACATATACAAAAGTCAGGTGACTAAGCATACTGCACTAACATCTTCAGTGGCACACCCCACTTGAATACCCAAATACGATGCATCTGTTGTGACATTGTCTTATAAATCACCATCTTCCCAGACAATTTTAAACAGGCTTCCATTATGAATTAATCTATGAGCCTCATTACTTGCAAAACATTATTTAACCTGGCATATATGTTGTCTCAGTCTCTGTCCTTTGAAGAGTTAGTGGGGTACCTTAAATGTCTTGATCTGGTTATTTTTCTCTTCAAATCTCATTTTAAGATTATTAATGGATTACCATACTGTCTTACTGTGTTCCTGGGTAGACACTTTGTCTCCTGAAGTCTTTTTCTTGAACACTGAGTAAGGCTTGGCTGGACGTTTTCCATCTTCCCCTTTTATAGGTTTAGTCATCATATTTTTGTTACGGGTGGGTAGCTCCTCAGTTCTACCTCTAAGTTCAATATCATCTGATCTCTTTGCCAAGACTGCCTGTTCCTGTGCTGGGTCTTCATATGTTTTGATTCCTAAGGGATAAAACATCCATAAAATATAAAATCCATTCAGAGGAGGTTAAATCTTAGAAGATTCATTTCTTTACATTTGCTTATATGTGGAATAAAGGTATTCCTTCTTGTTCTGCTGTGGAAAGAAACATTTTTTATCCAAAAATATTTTTGCCTCTACTGCTTTTAGTACACTCCCTTTTTCCCCAAATTTAGATTAAATTATTTCTCTTTGTTGGTATAACTGCATCTTTGTCAAAGTAGTTCTACATTTTTTTCCTTATCCCTGAGCCCTGAACATTAATCTTATATGCTGTTTCTATTTTCTGTTGTTGCACGGGGATCCCACTCCAATTATGTTGGTATTTCTCCATAAAAGCCTTACAGTTTATTCCAGCCACAGTTTCAGGATCTCTTTTCTAGATCTCTCTTTTAGTTCTACTATGTTGCAGGTGAGTCCTTCATTTTTAAGATCTTATTCCAAAACCCTTTAGGTCTTTTCCCATGTCATATATTGCCTACATATCTTCTACAACAACCAAAGTCTCCATCATCTCCTGCATTTTTTTATTACTGGAGGCCATGTAGTCAGTTAACAATCCACAAATTTTGAATATTCATCTTTAGCTCCAGTGAGCTTAATGGATCCACACTGCCTCCCTTCCCACAGCTTCCCTACATTGTTGTTCAGAAAGGTTTATTCTGTAAACTGTTTGTAAACAGTATTCATTTTCTTGTAACATGATTCCTCCTCGAAGCTCTTTTGGTAATTATAGTTGCACAACCAAGTCTAAAGTCTCAGTAAAAACAGCTTTTACACTTACAATTTGACAGATTACCAGATTACCAACCGAGAGCAATCAATAGCACTGCTTATTCCACCATTACCATACCAGAAATCCCTATTTTATTTTGCATTTGTGGACTGGAATAGTCTGACTGGGCAAATGCCCACTTTCTGCAGAGACCCAGGGAGAAAAGCTGCACAGAAATAATATTAATGTCTAATGCAAATTTAAAACAAGTAGAAACTGCAAATATTTGATTCTGGTCTTAGGTTTTACTCCATCAAGGTCCACCTGTGAGTATTTTCTAATAGCGACATCAGACACGGCTGCCATTTCTTGATCTCCCTTAAGATTTACAAGAGAAATACTTTAGAGAACTAATCTACTGCATCCCAGTTTATGGTGGGATAGTTGAAATCACACATGAATATGGTTTGGGGCTTAATGGTGAGTGACTCCAATACATTCAAGTATGTGCTATGGTTATCCTGACTCATAGACCTATGGCTTGAATAAGGTATGGACTCTACCTGAGATTAGTTGGACATGGAGTATTGTTTGACCAATCTTGAGGTGTGCTTACTTTTTATGTAGCTTGATACACCTTTACCTCTTGTCTGTTCTTGTAAAATAACTGGTCTAAATTTGGGGAAGGCATTATTACCTAGCACTGCTTGCGTGTCTTCTACACCTTTAAACAATGTCTCCGTAACTGCACAAATATCAATACTCTCCAGGGTGAACAGCACTTCCAGGGAGGGGAGCTTTTTGTTGATGCTCCTAGCACTGAGCAGTAACACCTTTAGTTCATCTTATATAGAATTTACTCTTAGAAGATTTACCAGATTGGCATTGCCTAAAAATGGCACTCTGGGGTGATAATGTTTTGGCCAATATCTGAAAGCCTAGTGGAGAGTGCAGACAGGTACAGACCATCTGTTGTTTTGGTCAGTGGTTCTTAACTTTTATTTTGGGTAATGCAGGGAACACAGCGTCCTTTTTGGATGTTGTTAGTTGGAATGAAGTTACAAAAAAGTTTTCTAGTAAAATCTATAAGAAACCTTGATTTTCCAACAATTACCTGCACTATTCAAGTGTCCACCCCATTTATATGTAGAAAATATTCCAACAGGTCAGATGATTAGAGCTTCCAGGCTAACCACTGACCATGACAGTTTCTTAAAAGCTATTGATGAAATTGTCAAAATATTTTTAAATATAAGTAATGTTCTGAATTTCTTAGAACATACTAATCAGCAAATTAAAAAGAAAAACATGAGTCCCCACCCATTTTGGAAGGGGACATGACAGTAAAAAGAGCTAGTGACACTGCTAAGAAATTTACTAAAAGCTTAATTTTACGAATGACTGTTGATGACAGGGACATAAAAGAAATTATTGGTCAGAATTGGAGAATTTGCAATGGTAATCCTGATTTATAGAGGGCTGTTAGAACATCTCCTAGTTTTGTGTGTAAGAGATTTAAGTCTATTAAGCAGTACCTTGAAGAAAATTATACAAAATACGTTTTATCTTGCACTGTGAAATATTACAGCATGCATAAATGTGGATTTTGTAATGTGCACAATTTTATTTATGAGAGTCTATCAGTAAGCCTTTTACATATGAAAAGATGTATTAGAATTAATTTCTACTATGATTATATAACTCAGTGGGTTTGGTTTACATTGCCATTTGCTCCCACTGTGAAGCATTTTATATTGGCATGACCACTAAGAAACTGTCCACCAGGACCAAGGAACACTTGTGTGCTATTAGGTCTAAGGACAACAATAATGCACTGTATAAGCATATTTTGACCTTTTCTTGTTTCAAGAAATTTTATTTTTCTGTGTTAGGACATGTTGCTGAAGACTATAGAGGGGGTGATTTAAAACAAAATTTGCTAAATTAAGAAAGTTTATGGTAACTAAAAATGCAAGCTGATAAACATCCTGGACTTGATACTATATGTATTAATAATTTTTTTGTAAATGTGACTGTTTCTTTAAACAAATGTTGGCTTTTTAATTTTAATTAATTGGTTAATGAGACTGTTACTGTTTGAATTTTTTATATAAACTGACATTTTTAAGTATGGTTTTATTCCAAAGAATTCCTCCTAGATGACAGCGCTGAAATAATACCAGGTGTGTTTTTAATCATCGTTTTTCTTTGTTTGCTTACCAGTGGATGATTTTTATTTTTTAACTGTGAATGGTTAGTGGTTGGGAGAAGGAAAACACAACAGCATTGCAGACTGTCTTACATCCACTGGGTGTGTCGGGTTAGATCTACAAAGTGTTAGATGTAAGGTTGTAAATGTAAGTAAGCAGCACATGAGTCACAGGTTGTGTTCAGTAACATCCAACCTACCCTGCATTTGTTGGCAACTGCATATGATATTATTTTCACTTAATATCCTCAGACATTTTAAAGCCAATAATATAAATTACTTACATACTGCATGTCTCAGGTTACTGCTCAGATAAATGAAGAATGACCAACAAACATAGAAATGTAAGACAGAGCTGTATGTTTGCAGGCAATAATCATGACAGGTTGTGTGATCACTAGGTGCACTACATCCAAAACTAATTAATGTGCAGTAACACTTATATGGTTTGATATCACTGTAGATGCTGTTGCAGTTGGTTGTGTGCAAGCTGAGTTCAGTTATTTGCTGCAAAGCTGTTTTTGAGGCAAAAAGGGAAAAGGCACACATCCTGTGTTCTGAAGATGCATTGGAGTGAGAGTTCAAATCCAGACCTATGTAGAAATATCTCATGTTTACTAACATTTTCTAGTGTGTATGTCATAGACTGCTTTTCCTCATTTCAACTAACCCTCCCTTTTCTTTTTCTTTTCCTTTTTTTTTTGAAGCAACTGCTTATGGTATGCTCCACTTAGTGCAAACAGAGGAACTGGAGAAAAATGAATGTCAGGTTTGACTTTGCTTATCTCATTTGCATGAAGTGTGGCACTGAGCAAACTGGACAACTAGCCAGACAGGACCCAGACAGCAAAAAATAGAAACTGGATACATTCAATTAATACTACTGGGCAATGAGCAAACCCACTATGTGATGTTGCATGGTGGTTAACAGTGAGACCTTAAGAATGATTAGTGAAATAGGGAATGTCATGTAACCTGGTTCAAGGCCTCAGAGAGTACCCTAGCCTTGCAAGGCTACAATGCCTTCCACATCTCCAGACCACAAAATGAATGTGTGAGAACCAAAGGAGGAGGTGTTTATATCTATATTACAGATAAATTCACCTCCTGTCTAGTTAGACTGGACAATATCGCTCAAATCCACTGTTCACCTCACTACAAAAATGTACATATTAAGATGTAATACAGCTGTTTACTGTCCATTCTCTGTGTATGACATGAAATTAGATGCAAAAACATTACAGACTGAGGGCCCTATTTATCAATATGTCACATATTTACAATACATCCATATGTTGCCACCCCCAAGCACTGCAACCCTGGTGTCTCAGTACTCTTTCCAAACATATATCAACCACAGTACAAAATGTAATACCGAATGTTGTGTGCCATGCAAAACACATCAATCTGGTAACATGCAGAACTACAACTATTGACCCATATGGCTAACCAGACTTATCTACAAGGCTAGCAAAGGAATCAGCATACACCATATCCACAGAGACATAGGTAACCTTCAACACACTTGACCCCTACCAATGTTGTTTTTGTCAAGGATAGATCTTGCTCACTGAACCTTTTGGTCTTCTTGGATATTGACCCTGTAGACCTGGATGAGGGATAACAGGGTAAACCACCTATGTTGACTTATCCAAGGCCTTTGACACCATGCCTCTATTCATGTGTCATAGTGAAGATCTCCTGTGTGGGAATTTAGCCATAAACTAGTACAGGGATAGGTAACTGGCTCACTGACATAACACATACTCTCAAAGTTTGGGACTGCACCGCTACCAGTAACCAGTTACCATTAGAATACAGCAAGGATCTCTGCTGGGCCCTCAACTGTTTGCAAACTACTTCCCTGAAGTGCAGACAGTGGTTGATGTAATATGGTTTACCAAGTTTTCAGATGACTGGTAACTGGATGCACTAATATAGAGCCCTCAATGATGGTAACGTATTACAGAAGGGGCTGCCACACACATGATTGGTGCTAAATTTGCAAACATAACCTTAAAGCATACAATGGTTCATTGTCCCCTTTGGCAATGAAGTACCCCTACTAATTATACTATACATAGCACCTGTCTAAGCTCAAACACAGTGCTGTGAGACTTGGGAACACGTGTTGATAGCAATCTACACATGCATCACTATGTGTCCATAGTGGTGCCACACAGATTCTGCACTGCCCACATTATACATATGGACATCACATTCAAGATCAGGGTGATCATACCTCTGCTGTACTCTACCCTTATCAGACCACTAATTGAGTACACTGCTCCCTTCTGTCTGAACTTTATCAGACACCTGCAGCAATTGAAGATAGCACAGGGTTGTACCTGTGAGACTCCAGGGGCTCCACATGTGACATACATGGAAAGACTGAAAGACCTGTCAGTGTACTCACTATCGTGCAGTCTGCTGGGAGGTGACCTATGCCTGCCCTACAGAACAGTCTCAGATCCTGCTCTACTGGAAATGCTGGACATCTGCAAATCAAATGGGATAAATATAACTTGGCCTGGGGTTCTCAATTTGGCCTGTGACATAAACAGAACATGCTGGAGAGTCATATATGTCCCCCAGTGACTCACACTTTTCTGTAATAGGCCCCCACTGCATGAGAATCAATGCTCCTCAATGGCCCTGTTCAAGTGCAACCTCAACTACTGGTTGGGTGATTGTAAACTCACCTCTGGGGTGGCACCTATGTCCCTCATGAACAGAGACAGTTGGTGCTGCTCACAAAATTACTCTGATTGAGAGGGTGGCCTAATGATCAAGGTGTTTGCCTTACAAACACAAGGTGCAGGGTTTGAGTCTCACAAGGGATAATTGTCTAGGCTTAAAATGGCTTGCAAGGGCAGTTAGCTTAGTACTAACCTATGAACCTATGAATCTATGATAACAATGACCCTCCAAATATGCTCAATAAGGGTACTTGTGTTTTTATACAACTAGACTTCTAAACACTGTAGGGCCATTAGGCTAATAGCCTCCTATGAACATATGAAGCTGGGACCCTATGCAGGTCTCACAACATTTTGTCTCCCACGTGACCTTCTGATGTCATCTACTATAAGTTCACCTGCAGTCTTGTAAAAGTCAGACTTGTGCCATGGCACTTGCATAAAGTACTGAGTTCTGTAGTCCGTGTACTTAGATAGGTAGGGATTCTGTTCTCACTCCAGTCAAGTGTGTGTGTGTGTGTGTGTGTGTGTGTGTGTGTGTGTGTGTGTGTGTGTGTGTGTGTTTAGCCAAAAGAGCAGAAGTGTGTATCCTGCAGTTACAGCTCCAGTCCCATGAATTGACAGTATTTTGATACTTGCACATGTCTACACATCCATTTTATGCAGGCCTCCCAACTTCTTTTCTCCAACATGCACTTCTGATGTCATCCACTATAAGTTGTCCTACAGCTGTGCAAAAGTCAGACTTGTGCCGTGGGGTTTGTGTAAAGTACTGACTTCCATAGTCTATTTATTTAGATAGGTAGGAGTTCTGTTCTCACTCCAATCAAGTGTGCATGTGTGTGTGTGTATGTCTAGCTAGAAGAGCAGAAGTATGTATACTCCAATTACAGCTCCATTCCCATGACTTGACAGTATTTCGATACTTGCACATTCCTACACATCCATTTCATGCAGGTCTTGCAACTTCTCTCCAACATGCACTGCTGCTATCATCCACTATAAGTTGGCTTGCAGCCTTGTAAAAGTTAGACTTGGGTCATGAAGCTTGTGTAAAATAGTGTTTTCTATAGTCTGTGTACTTAGATAGGTATGGGTTTTATTCTCACTGCAGTCAACTGTGTATAAACTGCTGCTTGACATTACAGAGGACATTTTACACCAGCTTGTGGGACACTGTTATATTCTCCTCAACAGACACTTATGTCATCAGTTACATCAGATTTTTAGATATTCAGCGCTCCCACCAGAGCAGGGCCAGAGACTGGCCTGGAGGCCAGGCAGAAGTCACCTCATCCTATACAATAAAGATTACAGTGACATGACTTTTAATTTATCCAAATACATCATAGCATGGCTTGTAGGACCTGTGTTATGTTGCTGAGAAAGCCCTGTGATTTCTCCAGCTGCTACATGTGCCTGGTGATGTACATGTAAAAGATAGCATTATACTCTATTGGTGTTGTGATGAAGTTCAACTACAGTGGCTGTCATACAATCCTAAGATCTCAATATGATGGCATGACTCATGATGTGCACAACATAGGCTTTCAATACCAGTGTGGATACTTGATGGTCAATATTCAGATTGCTATCTACATGTGTTCCCAATGCTTGCATCACTAGACTTCTGCATAGCAAGACTGTTGTCAATGCTCTGATTAACATTGAATTCAACTTTTCAGATGGACAACATTACAAACATAAATTTTTGCGCATTCATTTGTGTGTGCTACCTCCTTATCACCATTGGTGAACTCAGTGCTTGCACACAATATGCAAGAATCATCAAATGTGGTAAGCCAAAGGCCATATATTTTAGCCTGAACTGTTGAGAAATAGTTCAAACACTGAAGGGCCAAGCACAGATCCATGAGGTTTGCCAGTGGTGACAGCTCTATTATTACAGGTTAAATAACCAACTTTCACATGATGTGTTTTGTCCAAACAAGGTGACGAAAAAGGTCCACAGTAAGCAGCTTCATTCTTTATTGTTCTGATGAAGTCCGGATATACACCGCATGAAAGCACTTAACTTGTCTTTTAATAAAATGGATTGTTAGAGTGATGCTTCTTACTTTGGACCTTTTTTGTCACCTTGTTTGGACTGGTTTAGTTCTTATGTGGTTCTTGTTTTCTTATTGATGGGTTCTATAACTGAGCCAGTTGGTTACCCATCAACTGATATAAGGGTTAATTCCCAGCTTGGAGGTTTATTTCGGTGATACCTGCATGGGTGATTGTGTCAAAACCTAGGTCAGATCACAATAGGCAGTATGCACTGTCTTACCTACTTCCAGGCCTATTACATGGAATCAGTGGGCTGTGACAACATCACATGTCACCTATGGCATAAGTCAGGACATACACCTTCCTGGAACTGTTGAATACACAGTTCAGTGCACCCTCACCATGGCTTATGTTTCCATACAAGGGCATACATCAACATGCATCCACCTAAGTTGGGTGGACAGCACCTGATGCATGTATGTATAGGGATATCCTGACTCCCCTCAACTGTGAGGTACACCTGCATGTCATCATGGATCTCGTCTACATGTATACTAGCAATACTCCAGGTGTGTGCAACACTCCTGTGTGAGTTGTTAATGCTACATCAAGTTTGTTACATCTGATAGATATCTTCAAAGAGGTCATCGAGGGCATGCATGATGACAACAGTATCATCTTGTGGAACTTGACCAGGTCAAGGCATTGGACACAAATCTACACTGAGGTATTCAATCAACACTGTCATATCTGGCCATAAACAGCTGTATCACCAAATGGGTAGACTAGTGTATGACATACTGTATGTGGCATCTCACTATGTTGAAATTTGTGACGTGGTCTACATCTCAGATCCAGTGATCAGGTCTGTACATTAGGGCTCTCTTCTAGGCCCTTTCCTGCCCAATAGTTAAGTGATGGACATCACAGATGACATACACATGCTGTGTCCAAACAGCTGCCTGAGTGACTACAGACTATGGGCAATCATTGACTCCAACTGTGATATTAGTATAATACTGACAGTATCAACACATACCAAAAACTGCTGACATAGCCATGACAACACCTGCATTGACAAGAAACATGGACAATTTGTTGACTCAGTAAACAAACACAACACCCAAGTATAATGTGGACATCACACCCTTTAATCAGAGTAATACTGTAGGTTTGTGGCCCATGTCCTGGGGTAGATGGTAAGTGGTACATCCAGCAGCATGTGGTCACAGTACCGACTAAACCCTTGAGTGTAAGAAAAGTACTGGGTATGTAAAGGAAATGCAAATCAGAGGCCATAATACCTTCATGGTTCCCAGTCTTCATCACATCAATAACTGTGTGCACCCTTCTTCATGTACCTCCCTACACATCTTCCAGTGATGAGTAACTGGAGTGTACCACCTTTGTCACAGTGTGGTGTCACACAGCTTACTGGCCATACCTAGGTATTCTTTCTGTGGAATATACATGACTGTCTGATGGTGCAGAACACCAATCAAGTTATTACACCAGACGCGTGTGTGCTACCTGTTCTGCTTGAGCTCACACTACATACATAGATGTTTGACAACATTAATGTCATGTCTATCATTTGTGTCAGTGTGGATTATGCCCTATATGTATATGACATGCACACAGGGCATAGTGCTACTCCTAACACCTCCTGGAGTGATAACAGAACCCCCTACCTATCTAAATAAATAGACCCCTACCTATCTAAATAAATGTCACAGATATTACAGTGTCAGGGCAGTGTGCATGGTTACCTTATACAGTGTGGATGTATCATAATAGTTGTTCAAGTGTGTGTGTGCAGGCTCACCTCTTACAACTTCACATTGCATATGTTATGTCAGAGGCATGCGATTAGTGGTGGTATTATTCTGATATTGTCTATGAATGTGGTTGATTCTTGTAATGTTTTCCATTATCCTTTACCTGTGGCCACCTTGCTGGCAGCATCTGCTGAGAGTACACTCATATTCAGGCATATCAGTTTGCACAGCTTCACAATATGCACCCTACCCCAAGTGTGTGTCAGATCCCTGATAGATGTCCTCTGCATTCTTCATGTAAGAATGCTTATCTCACATAGACATTCTCCCCTTTGTTATGTCACTTTGTGTGACAGTCACAGACAACACATTTTCATTGTACAGTCTGTACTGTACCATATAGATATGTGCTTGGTATTGTTGCTACAACCATCTTTCATTGAAATGCCCTCTTCTCCTGTACATGAGGGAGTTTCACTTGTCCTCTTTCCCTGTGTTCATTCCTACAATTTATCTATGTGTTCCTATCCAACACACACACTTTCCCTGAGTGATCATTTTACATGACAATTGTTATGAATAATATCAGCAAAGGAAGCACTTCTTCAAGGAATGAATAAATGTTTTTAAATAGGGGTTATCCTGAGATTTTGATTGATTCCTTAAGTAATGAAGTCATCCTTAAGGGAGAGAAACTCCTTTACTGGACATCCATTCTTTGGTTAGCCTTCCACCTGTCTAAGTTGAAAATGTAGTTGAGAATGAACCACCGACACCTGTACCCTCAACAAAGTATAAAGATCCAGATACATCTCGCTCATTTATTACTATATTTAGTTCTGACAGTGCTTCCATTGCTAATATTATTCATAAGAATTGGCAATTGATTGCCACTAATAAAGACATATGTGAAAAACTTGGTGCCTGTCCTAAAATTATCTATAAATGTGGCATGAATTTTAAAGGCGTATTTGATAATATGTCTGGAAAAGTAAAAAAATCACATGGCAAGATGGCTAGCTGTGGTTGCTGTTCCCTATGTAAACATACATTGCGTTGTGATGGCTTAAAAGTTGGGAATAGGAACATCAAAATATCCAGCAGGTTTAATTATCATATGAATGGGGTTGTATACATCCATTGCCTCATGCCACTAATGCTGTGCATATTATATCGGGAAAACAACGTAAAATAAAGCAATGAATTTATGAATATATTTACAATATCCATAAGGCAAGCTCTACAAATGCTTTGTACACATATTTCAAGTTTCCAAGGGCATGGGTTTAAGTTTGCAGTACTGGAACGAGTTACCCCACTCCTAGGGGAAGCCCATGGAGTATCCTTTTAGAACAACGTGAGATCTGGTGGGAAATATTCCTCAGTTCTACTGTATGTATTGTACCTTTAAAAAGCATTGCATTTCTAAGACCTGAACATGCATACATAAATAGCAGGCATGTGCTAGCTTCACTGCCATTTTGTGAGTACAGCCAGAGTGTGAACATCTAAGCATGAGACTACTAGTTTTTATATAAGTTTATGTTTGTATATAATAAATCTGCTTAAACAGAACCCACAATGTTCGCCTACTTCATCCTGACTAGACGAGTGACATGGTGTCAGAACTGGGATTCTAGAGACTGCTATTCAAAGCCATGAGGTGCAGAGTTAACAGTGAAGGCAAACTAAGTAAACCAAATGCAAAAAAGGGCAGAAATGAATTAAAGGTAATCAAAACTTGCACAAACAATTTCTTTTATACGATAAAATGGAGCATTTCAAGGGCACAAAACATATTACTAAGCAAACAAATAGCAAGAAAATATTTATTAAGCAAATGAGAAGCATGAAAAAGTTTATTAATTAAATGAAATGTTTGAAATTAAGATATTTGATAAAACAAGCATCAGAAAAACACATAAAGGGTTCAGAATTACCTCAGAATTGCAAGACGAGCATGTTTAAAGTAAAACAAGCATGTTTAGAGTTAAAAGTCAGAAGAAAATATAATGGACATGAAAAGAGATTAAATGAGCAAAACGAATATAATAAAGGGGCAAAAAGTGCACATTAAGTATAAATAAAGCAATGTGATTGCATGTTTTTTGGCAAATTACTGTGTTTTGGCATAAACTACTACTTCACATTGATTAGTGCTCTGAATAGTATAACTTGAGTTATTCAAAGTATCTCAAAGTGTGCAAAAGTGCTTACAGTGTGTTTCTTACTGTGCATTTATTCCAAAGAGTTTGTTGTGTGCAAAGTGCCACTATTTCATAAAGTACAGTCAAATACAGCCATTTTGAAAAGTTTCCTGTGCTGGGTGTATATATTCACAGAGTGCCACATTACAGTGTTTCTTGTACTATACAGAGCTGTTTAACCAAGTACCGCCATTTTGGAGAAATGTGCTATGTACTGTTTATTCGCACACCACGCCATCCTCCACTCGCTCGCACCCAAATACACATCACACATACACTAACACCAACAACTCCAACACTCACACTCACAATTACACCTTCCTACCCTTACCCACACATACAATGTTACAAAAGCACACATAAACACTCACTCACCTGCAATCTTAGGCACCATAACACTACACGTGATGTACCGGAAATGCATAAGCGCAGATTTGAGATATTTGAATTCACTCTTATGCACTTTCGGCATTCTGGTTTTTGCCTTCATGGTCTCGAGTTACTGAAATTCGGGATTTCAGTAATTCGAGATTATGAAGTGTAACTGTGCGTGTGTGTGTGTGTGTGTGTGTGTGTGTGTGTGTGTGTGTGTGTGTGTGTGTGTGTTCATGCTTACTGGCAAAAGTCTTCACTACTATGGCAGAAGGTTTCCTTAAACTGTTACCACTTGTATTTGATCAGAATATTGCAGAGAATTGGAGAATATTTCAACAAGAGTACAACATATTCATACAAGCAGCTTATTCTGATAAAGATGCATGCACCAGAGCATTCATTTTGCTAAATCTAGCAGGTTCAGAGGCCACAGAAAGACAGCGTTTATTTGTATATGCATCATCAGTGTGTGAAGGTGAAGGGACAAATCATCATAATATTGAACAGGCTGAATCAAGGGAAGACCTCGAGTGTTTGAAGCACTAATTTAAAGAAATTTGCAACCCCAAGACCAATGTTATATTAAAGAGGCATTTGTTTTACACAAGTGATCAAAAGCAAGGAGAAACTTTTGGAGCTTATATTACTGACCTGAGAAACAAAGCTTAAATGTGTAAGTTTGGCGATTTGAAAGATGAGTTAATAAAGGACAGGCTCATGTGTGGTATCAATAATGCTGCTGCTGTGAGAAAGATTTTGCTTCATGACAGTGATTTAATGTTGAGCAAAGCTATTGAGATTTGTCAAATTCATGAAGTTACAGAAAAGCACATAAATATGCTTGCAAATGATAAGAGCATGGTTATGGCAGGCTCCAGATCAAACCTAGACAGCATGTAACGTGTCAGGCAGAAACAGGCCTATGCATGTGGCAGTTATAGCCCCTGTAAGTGTGGCAAGGAAAACCTGCAATCTTCCAGCAAGTTCTAAGACTAGTTCAGTTAAAGGAGCATGTTCAGTGCAGTATAAGGGTGAATCAGCAAAACCCAAATCAAGCTTTATTGTTAATTGTCACAATTGTAGTACCAACCATGAGTCTAAAAGAGAAAAGTGCTCAGCATCTGGTCAATGATGCTGTAAATGTAAGAAATGGAACCGTTTTCAAAAATTTTGTAAATCAAGTAAGCCTCACACTGTTATAAAGAAGGGTCATTCAAAAATGCAAACTGATCAAGTTGAACTGCAACAGTCTGCTTTCTATGTAGCTGGTGTATCAGTGATTGGTGAAAAGACTGATGCAGTAGATTTATTGGCAAAGAATGAAATATTGTGTACTGTCCAAATCATTGGTAAATATACAGAACACAAAGTAGACTCTGGTTCAAAGTGTAATGTTATGTCGGCAGACACATTTCTTAAGGTAAGAACTGGTGAACAACTAAATATGACCAGTGATGCGAAACTTGTTGCTTGTGGAGGTGAAGAAATTGAAGCCAAAGGCTCAGTAGTACTTTCATGTTATGTGGCCAAGAACAGTTATAGCTTATTATTCTATATAGTTCGAAGACCTGTGCAATCATTACTGGGTCTCATGGACAGTTTGAGAATGAATCTGCTTTCTTTTACTAAAGAAGTTCATCAAATAAACGGAAACTTCATTTAGAATTTATGTTCAAGCAATTGTATATTTGTTGTATAATATCTTTTTTAATTGTTTCTCAATATTCTAACCACTGTATGCTGCATCATTTGTAAAACTCTGGATATTATTCCGTTTATATGTTCTATGCTCCTTGTACAAAACAGCTATGTTTATATAATTTTTTATTATTTTTAACAATTATTTTGCTATGTATCTGGAGCTTTTCTCCCTGGGCCTCCAGTGAAAATGGTCATCTTGTGTACAGTCAGACTAACCCAGTAAACAAATGGAAAATAGATAATAAATAAATAAATAAGCACATGTCCCTATTTTTTGAGTATGCTGATGTTTTCAATGACAAGTTGGACAAACTTCCAGGTGTGTATGAAACTTCGAGGTGTGTATGCCATGAAGTTAGACCCAGAGATCAGTCCAGTAGTCAGACCTGCAAGAAAAGTTCAGATAGCTATGCAGCATAAAGTCAAAGCTCAGCTGGACAAAATGGTGCAGCAAGGTGTAATTTGCCAGTTGCAGAACCTACTGAATGGGTGTCTTATATGGTAGCAGCTGACAAAAAAGGCTCAGACAAAATGAGAATATGCATTGACCCAAGAGATTTGAACAAAGCATTGAAAAGACTGCATAATCCCATGCATACAGTTGAAGAAGTTTCAGCTCCAATACCAAATTCCACTGTTTTTTTTCTGTCTTAGATGCAAAGAGGAAATTTTGGCAAGTGATGCTCGATTGCAAATCTTCATTACTGACTACATTCATTACCCCATTTGGAAGATACAGATTTCTTAGAATGCCATTTGGAATAAATTCTGTGAGTGAAGTTTTTCAGTGTGCAGTGGAGCAAATTTTTTCAGGTGATACTTGTGCCATAATAGTAGATGATTTGTTAGTCACAGCCAATGATGAAGCAGAGCATAACAAAAATCTTAAGAGAGTTCTAGACAGAGCACGTGAAGTGAACTTAAAGCTTAACCCTCTAAAGTGCAATTTCAGACTACCAGAAGTTACATATGTAGGTCATTTATTTACTAGCAGTGGCTTGAGACCAGACCCGTCCAAGCAAGCAGCCATTCTTGAGATGCCAGCACCAGATAATGTAAAACTTCTACAATGATTTATTGGTATGGTTAACTATTTAGGCAAGTTTATACCAGACTTCAGTGAGTTAACAGCACTTTTGGGAGAGCTAACACTTAAAAATGTTACATGGTCATGGTTAGAACATCACCAGAAAGCATTTGAAGTCCTTAAACAGAAAATTGCTACTCCACCTACATTAAGATACTATGATGCCACATAGCCACAAAATAGTCCAATAAACACTAGGTCCCAATGAAGTCAATCTCAGTAGGTCCACAAAGAAAAAGCCACAAGATGTAAAATACACCACTTTATTCACAAATAGATTGAGGGCTTTCATATCCACTAATAGGAAACTTCATCAGAATCTTCTGTTAGTGGATACAAACATGCTCAATCGATTTGTGAATAAAGTGGTGTATTTTACATCTCGTGGGTTCTTTGTGGATCTACTGAAATTGCCTTCATTGGGACCTGGTGGGTTTTGTGGTTTATTTTTGGCTCCAGGAGTTCCATTTTTAGGTTTTAATATGATGTCAACAAACCAGTAACCCTTTTCTGCAAAGCTTCACAATTTGATATTGGCACACTTATCCTTCAATTGGGTAGACCAGCAGCCTATCCATCTACAACACTTACCTAAACTGAAATGAAATATGTTCAGATTGAAAAATAACTTTTGGCAATAGTATTGGCATGTTCCAAGTTTCATGATTATATCTATGGCCGAGATATTCAGACTGAAACTGATCATCAACCCCTGGTTATTATTTTAAAGAAGCCTATGCATTCAGCTCCAGCAAGATTGCAAAGAATGATACTTAAATTGCAAAAGTACAACTTCTAAATGGTTTATACAGAAGGCAAACTTCTTTATCTGGCTGATACCTTAGCCAGATCACCCAGGAATACAGTGGAACAACTTGATGCAGAACATTTTGAGTTCAGTGTCATGGAAGTGCATAATTTCTCTACCACAAGACTTGATGAGCTAAGAGATCATACAAAGACTGATCCAATTTTGCAAAAGCTTAGCCACTACACCAGTGCTGGATGGCTGTCAAAGCAATCTAGTGTACCACCTGAAGTGCAACCTTGAAACAAATTGAATAGTCATGACCAACTACTAAAACCACAAAGAAAAACCACTGGTCAGACCCGATACTGGAACCACAAGCTTGCACCAACCACAGAAAATGCAACGACAGTTTACCTAGGTTTCATCTTTAATGAACGGACTTCTTCAGAACAAACAATCTGTGAATACACCTATATACTCTCTCATTAATTACATTCACTTAAAATACTCATTAATTAATCAATACATTTAATTGAGTTAATAAACTTATCCTTAAAACTACTGGAAAATTAGTGTATTTGTGATATAAACATACTACTACAAGTAAAAAAAAAAAAAAATATATATATATATATATATATATATATATATATGAATATATGAAAAAACTTTGTATCTGTAGTTCTATTTAATACATAAACATTTAAAATGTTTGGAAACACATATAATAAACTGAACAAATGAAAAATTGTTTCTAATTTTTTTTTTAAAAAACATCAACATATTACATGCTTAACATAATATACCCACACTATGATAAACGAATATAAAATTAATATAAAAATATTTCAACAAAAAATTCACTAACTCAAATATTTTCAATACAACTAATCATCCCATAATATGTTTCAATTTTAAAATGGGAATTAAACTAATATTGTCATTGATGCCTGGGATCACTGTGGCATCCAGTCTCAACTGCCACTTCATCTCACGTACGTCCAGGTGCACATCCAAAACAGCACCCTGACTGTCCTTTTTAAAGTGCTGTATTATGCAGAACTTAAATTTGTACCCAGAATGCTGCTCAATATGTTTAACTAAAGTGTTGGTATTCCTCATATGTTTTATATCTAAAATGTGCTCATTAATTCTCTCCCTAAATGTTCTACAAGTTTTTCCTACATAAAAGGCTGAACAATGGACACATTTGGCTAAATAAACAACATTTTTGGTAAAACAATCAAAATGTCCATATATACTAATGGACACACCTGCTACAACAATTTTTGGACCGGTAACCAAAATATACTGACATACATTACATCTACCACACTTAAAATTGCCCTTGATTCTATTTGTATTTCCCATCTCAACAGCGCAACAACCTCCCATTTCCAACAACTCTTTAAATGATCTTCCTTTCCTAAATACATTTTTTGGAGCTTTATGTCATTTTTGCCATACATTATTATCTAGTTTCAACAATCTCCAATTATTTTGTATAATGTTAACTATATGATTAGCATCAGAGGTATATGTAGTTATAAAAAATATCGACTCACTCATTTCAGTAGTGTTATTAATCATACCATTTCGCAATTCCACTGTTGAATTATCATTCATTAGAGGAGTCCCATTATTGTTCTTTGTCAATAAAGCCATATATGTTCCGTTGTCCCTTTTTGTATTATCTCATCCCCAATGGAATCACAAAGGGCAATGGGATAACCATGCTTAACAAACATACTCTTTATAAAATCCACCTCACCAAGAAAATCCTGATTATCACTAACCATTCTGGCAGCCCTAACCATCTGACCTTTTACTATGGCCTTTTTCTGATGGCTAGGGTGCCAGCTCTGGTAATTCAAATACGAGTTTGAAAATGTGGGATTTCTATAAATTCCAGATATCAAACATTTCTTGATCTTATCCACTTTCAATTTGACATCCAAATATGAGAGCTCATTTTCACTAAACTCAAAGGTAAACTTAAGAAATTGCACTGTACTGTTTATGTAATCAATGAAGGCTTTCATAGTTTCAACACAGCCCTCCCAGATCACAAATATGTCATCCAAAAAACGGGTCAAATAACAAATATATGTGAAGAGCCGAGATTCTATCGTGTGAAATCCAAGGGTGTGGAGTACAAGAGAAATCACAGACATCTACTTCCTACATCAGAACCGGTACTGAAGCAATGTTCCTATGATCTAAACTCTAAATCTCAGAGTGATTCAGACATTGTTCCTGTTCCAGAACATGTCTTGATTCCCACTACTGTTTCTCATAATGTTCATAACGTCCCTAAGCTTGAACATTCAGCAGATACAATCCCAGTTGTTAAATCCAATTCTGATTTATATGTCACGTGATTTGGTTGCATTTCCAGGCCCAGTGTGAGATACACAGCAACTAGGATGTAGTTGTATACATACATACACACACACACACACACACATATATATATATATATATATATATATATATATATATATATATATATATATACATATATATATCTTTCTTTGTAGTCTTGCTGGAGCTGTATGCATAGGCTTCTTTAAAATAGTTGGCGATCAGTTTCAATCTGGATAGCTCGGCTATAATCATGGAACTTCGAACATGCCAAAAGTTCCTTCTCAGTTTGAGCATACTGCATTTCAGTTTGGGTAAGAGTTCTAGATACATAGGCAACTGGTCTGCCCTCTTGAATAATAACTGCCCCAAGACTGAACTTTGAAGCATCACAGGAAAGAACTGCTGGTTTATGGACATCATAATATCTCAGTGTAGGGGGTTAGCAATTTGCTGTTTGAGGTTATCAAATGCTCTCTGGTATTGTTCCAACCATGACCAGGCAACATTTTTGCATGTCAGCTCTCTTAAAGGTGCTGATAACTCACTAAAGTCAGGGATAAATTTGCCCAAATAGTTAACCTACCAAGGAAATGCTGTAGGGTTTGGACATTGTCTGGAGGTGGCATCTCGAGAATGGCTGCTTGTTGGAAGGGTCTGGCCATAAGCCTGTAGTGGTAAATAAATGCCCTATATAAATAACTTCTAGAAGCCTGAATTTACATTTCATAGGACTGAGCTTCATTGTTCACTTCACACGGTCTGTCCAGAACTATCCTGATGTTTCTGTCATGCTCATCTTCTCCGTTACCGCCAACCAATAAATTATTCACTATTATAGCACATAGATAACCTGAAAAATTTGCTCTATTGCATGCTGAAAGACTTCACTGGAAAAATTTATTCCAAAAGGCATTCTGAGAAATCTGTATCTACCAAATGGAGTACTGAATGTAGTCAGTAATGAAGATTTGCAATCAAGCATCACTTGCCAAAATGAATTCTTTGCATCCAAGACAGAAAAAACAGTGGCACTTGGCATGACGGAGGCAAGCTCCTCAACTGTAATGCTTTTTTTTTCAAGTCTATTGGGTCAATGCATATTCTGATTTCATCTGAGCTTTTCTTATGAGCAAATACCATGGAATACACCCACTCTGTTGGTTCTGTGACTGGACAAGTCACACCTTGCTGTACCATCTTATCTAACTGGACCTTAACCTTGTCATGCATAGCTATTGGAACTCTTCTCTCTGGTCTGAGCTCTGGACTGAACTCTGGGTCTACCTTTATGGAGTGCACAACTGGAATTTTGCCTAGTTTGTCGTCAAAAACATCAGCATACTCTGGAAAATAGCATCATTGAAGCTGGAACAGGGACATGTGCTTACATGATGGACTTCTTTGGTAAAAGAAAGCAGTTTCATTCTCAAACTATCTCTGAGACCTAATAATGACTGCACAGGTCTTTGGACTACATAAAACTGCAAGCTGTAACTGTTCCTACCCAAATAGCATGACAGCACTACTGAGTCTTCAGTTTGACACCTCCATAAGCACCAAGCTTCACACAATTAGCCAATTTAAGTTGTACATCAGCTATTACTCTAGTAAATGTTTCTGTTGACATTACATTACATTACACTTTAAACTAGTGTCTGCTTTGAGCTCCATGGGTTTACCATTGATCAGGGCAGTATAAAACACTTTCTTCTTTACCAATAAATCTACTGCATTAACCTTTTCACCGACCACTGACCACTGACACACCACCTACATAGAAAGTAGGATTGCAGCTTTCTGCATGATCATCTTGCTTTTTTGAGTGACCTTTCTTAATAATTAAATGAGACTTGCTTGATTCACAAAACTTTTGAAAGTGGTTCCAGTTTTTACACTTGTGATATTGCAGACCAAATGCTAAGCACTTCTCTAATTTAGACTCAAAATTAGTGCTACAATTATGACAGTTAGCAATAAGAATTGATTTGAGTTTTGCTGATTCACCCTTATACTGCAATGAGCATGTCTGTTTTGCTTGGCTGATCTTGGAACTTGTTAGAAAGTTATGGATCCTTCCTGGAAAACCTTTAGGGGCTGCAGCTGCCATGTGCTTAGACCTGCTTCTGCTAGCCACGGGCTGCATGCTGTCGACGCTTGCTCTAGAGGCTCTTACACTTGCAAGCATACTTGTGTGTCTTTCTGTGAGCTCATAGATTTGACAAATCTCTATAGCTTTGCTCAACATTAAATCACTGTCACAAGGCAAAATCTTTCTCACAGCAGCATTATTAAGACCACACACAAGCCTGTCCTTTATTAACTCGTCTTTCAAATCACCAAATCTGCACATATAAGCTTTACTTCTCAAGTCAGTGACATAAGCTGTAAAAGTTTCACCTGGCATTTGGTCTCTTATATAAAATAGGTGTCTCTGTAATGTAACATTTGTCTGGGGGGGGGTGCACATTTCTCTAAATTTATGTTTCAAGCACTTGGGGTCCTCTCTTGATTCAGCCAGTACAGGAATATGGCAGTTTTCCCCTTCTCCTGCATATACTGCTGGTGCATACACAAATGAACACTCTCTTTTAATGGCTTCTGACCCTACTAAGTTAAGTAAAATAAATGCCCTTGTATGTGCATCTTTGTCAAAAAAAGCTGTTCGTATGAAAATATTATATTCCTGCCCAGATACTCTCCAATTCTCTGCAATATTATGATCAAACATAAGTGGACTGGGTCTGCAAAATGCCTCTGCCATATCAACACACAGTAGTGAAGGTGCTTGAAATCATGCATGAACATACACACAAGTAAATATATGCCAGAACTTGTAATTATGTCCAATAGCACAACAGACTCTTGGAAATAACTACACTTTGCCAAATCAGTCTCTATAGCACAAGAACAGTTTAAAATTGCTATACATTGCAAATCCACCCTTTATCAGTATAAGAAATACTTCAAAATGACTGTATTTTGCAAATTAACTGTACACAGCACAAGAAGCTCAGAGTAAAAAACACTTCAAAATGAATGCACTTTGAAATGGTGACACTGTGAATAAATGTACATAGCACAAGAAAGTTTTTGAAATGGTTATACTTTAACTGCACTTTGCAAAATAACTGTACTTTGCATACAGCAAACTCTTTGAAATAATTGCACCGTAATAAAGCACAGACTGCAAACACTTTGCAAACTCTTGAGATACTTTGAACAACTCTAGTTATGCTTTGAATGGCTTCAGTCAATCTGAAATAGTAGCCTATGCCAAAACATGGCTGTTCACCAAAATACACGCAGTCACCTTGCTTTTTCAAGCTTATTTTGCCCTTTTATTGTACTCATTATGCCTATTTAACCTCTTATCCTGCTCATTATACTTTTCTTGTGCTCGGTTTACTTTAAACATGCCCAGTTTATTCAACCCCATGTAAGAATTTTTGATAGTTTTATCAGATATCGTGGTTTTGAACACTTTGTTTAATTAATAATGCTTTTTGTGCCTTTCATTTGGTCGATAATGAGTTTTGTGCTTTACAAATGCTCCATATCATTTTCTTTGGAAAATAAATAATTTGTGCAAGTTTTGATTACCTGAAGCTCGTTTCTGGCCCTTTTTTATCATTTGAGCACTGTATCACCCGACCTGCTCAATATACCTTCACCATTAACTCTACACAGCATGGCTTGAAGAAGTTGCACTCTCAATCCTGGTTCTGACACCATGCTACTCGTCCAGTCAGGATAAAACCGACGGACAGTTGTGGGTTCAGTTCAAGCAGCTGTATTACACTCAAATACATTTGGATTGAGGCCTAGTAACTTAAACTTAAATAAACTTATAAACAGACCTACTACGACACTCACACATGTTAACACTCTGGCTTTTCTCTTAAAATGGCACTGCTGCTTGCACGTGCTCACTATCTATATGCACCTGCCTACACTTGGAAATGCTTCTTGAAGTTACAACACATGCTTTGTTCTACAGCAAACAAGGAATACTCTATGGTTAGATATCTCACAGAGACACAAATAGACAAATGAAAATAAAGGGTATCAGCCCCCAAGCTACAGGAAGCTCCTAACCCCAGTTGTCTACACTGACTGCCAGATCAGATACTCCTGACTGTGCCGGTTATGTATGTTTGATTACATTGTGATCCTTTGATTTATTTTCTGGAGGGATGGCAGTTTTATTTTATTTTATTTTATGTATTATTTATTTATTTTTCCTTTTGAATTATTTAGCAAAGTAATCCTGTATTAATAGCTTGATGTTAGCTAAACTGTTTAACAAGTAAATTAATCCTAGTAGTTATTTATCAAATATTTGAATAATTGATATTCACTGTTCCACAAACAAGGTATTTTTCTATGCTTGAAACTAACCAGGGCCTTTGGTAAATTAAGACTGGTGAGGTATGAGTTATGCAGTTCGATTCTGCTATGGGAAGATACTGTTTTTTTTTTTTTTTACTTGCTTTTGGTGCAGTGCTAGCATCAGACATACTTATGAATTTCTTTAGCACAGAAAATCTAGGGATTTGGTAGTATTACTAACATTATCATTAATACTATTACTGACATAACAGTGTTGGACCAGACCAAAGATCATGGCATGAGAATGCCTGAATTAACAAAGAGACAAAGAAGAAAACTTTTCAAACTAAACAAAATCAAGTGGAAAGTGTCAGAGCCGCAAAACTAGACAAGATATGTAGATCATGTCTTAACATTTGAAGACTTAAAGCCAGGGACTGAGAGAAACACTGCAGCAGTGCATATGCATCCTATAGAGGATAAACAGAATCTCAACAGATTTCTGCTATATACATATATATTATAAAGCTAACCCATTCACAACTGTTGTACATTTTTGGCATACTTCCATTTAACAGCCATTGCTCATTTTGCGTCTTGGTAAATATTTTTTGAGTTGGCCTCCTTAACTAAATATTAAGAAGTGGCAAAGTATAAGTACAAAACAACACTAGGATTATTCATCGTAGATATCCTACAGTGGAGGCATAAATAATAATCACTTCATAGTTTTATATTTATATTCTTATATCCATAACTTAGTGAGCTACATGTGATTGAGGATCATAGTGTACAATGTAATGTTGGAAGACCAAAAAATACATTGTCACTGTATATTTATAATATACTGTACTGGAGAAGTGGTTAAGTTGTTTTCTAGTAATTATGAAGTTATGTAATGTTTTCAAATGTACATTAATATTTCCAAAACCAAGTAACTTACAAAGGATCGCACTGCATTAACTGAAATCTTCGATGCTATTGAAACAAACTGCCATTGGTATTTACACTGTAAGCTATACATGTCCAGACATATTCAATGTTATTTATATTGTTAATTATTTAAATGAGAAGAATTATTATAGTTCTGTAAATATCTTAATAAACAAACATTTTGAAGTGATTTTCTTGTCATCTAAAAGCTCAAATTTGGTTGAACTGAAGAGATCTAAAAATGCAGTTCTGGGTTTGCATGCATTACAATATAATGCCATAATGATTTAAAGACTGTTTATGCACCGATTATTGTTAGTGCAAAGAAGACTTGTTTGCTGTTGACATTGCTGTCCATACCTTTTTAAAACCATTTACTGTTTTCTGGATATTTACATTTGTTTGATTTATGTGTTGACTGCTAGAGGAGTGACATTGAACAGCTCTGGGATTTTAATGAGTTAATTCCAAACATAACTGGAATGAGATGTGCACTGGTATTGAATAAGTGAGCAAAAGAAGACCTTTGCAATATTTTTTTTTTATTTTTTTATTTTATTTTTTGCCTCCCTTGGGACATCATTACACCAGCCCAGCCTCAGTGCCCTATGTCCATGCTAGGTCTAGCAGCTTATGTCTGCTCAGTAGATGCATTCCAATATTGCTGGGGCAGGTCATGGATCCAAAGGGTATTTTGGGGGCATGGCCATCTCTACTTCCATCTTCAGTTCGTCTTCAAGTGCAACTCCCCTCACTGATCCATACCTCCCCTAAGGGAGCATTCTTGGCAGATGTCACCTCCCATCCAATACAGCTACACCCATCCCTCCCTAAATCTCAATAAGTCATGTGAGCAGCTAACTGAACCAGCGTCAGTTGGGTTACAGTCACGGCTTTATCTCTGTCCTCCACCAGAGCAGCTCAAGAGCTCTGAAATGTTGACAGAAATACCCACACTAAAATATTTTGATGTAAATAACTCAATCTCATTACAAATAGATGCCATTCAGAATGAAAGTGGTAGAGTGATTCTTAAAGAAGATAAAGCAATAACTTGTGGGTCCAGAGTCTTTATATAATTTCAGAAAAAAAAGTATTCTAAAATTATAGAAAGAGATGTTGTCATAATATATGGTTATGATATGTTTTAGTAACATATTTAGGGAGCACACTTATTAGAAACAGGCTAAGCCATTACTAATGAACTAAAAGCCAGTTTCAGTTTATTAAATTTTATTTATTTATTTTATTTTACATTTGTTGACTGGGATAGTCTGATTGGATACATGTCCATTTTCAGAGGAGGCCCGGGGAGAAAAGCTCCAACATAGATACATTCAGAAAAAATGTTACATACAGTAAATATTTATGAGAAAAAAACATCCTTTCTACAGACTTGTTCAATCATGCTAGATTTCAGACACAACAAATACAGAATTACATTTAGTTTATATTCATATGCCCTGTTGTGGTTACAGGACCCATACCTCAGATAAACATTTACAAATGGTATTCATCATAATAAAGGCATCTTATTTGTAGACTGACTCAGTTAAACAAGTATAGTGTTAGATCATTTCCATAATTAAAAAGGTTTAGTTTCTCTGCTAGAGTGAGCCAGAGGATGTTAGCACCCCATTTTAGAGGAAAGAGCTAATCAGGGCTAGAATATGGACATAGCCAATGTGATTTGAAATGGAGTTTGAGACTCTTTTTGAATTGGGCTAAGGAGGTCACAAGAGTGAGGTTGGGAGGGAGGGAGTTCCATATTTTACCTACAGCATTAGTGAATAGAGAATTACCAGCTGGATTATTGGATTTGATTGTTTGGACAAGCAGTTTATTTGATGGGCGGAGTGCGCCTAGATTGCTGTATGGAATGATTATATTTTCCAGTGCAAGGGTGTTGCCTGGTTGTTTGAGAATTTTATATGCTTCTATAAGTTGGTTTAGCTGGAGAAGGCTTGGCAGTTCTATCCAGCCAAGGTCTTTTAAGTTAAGGCAGTGGTGTGTCCTATAGGGCATGCCAGTTGCAAATCTGGTGATGTGATTATAGCAACTGGAGAGTTTGCTAAGGTCAGATTTGCTAAGGTTAGTAAGCATGGGAGAGGCATAAAGAAGGGTATAGAGAAGATAAGAGTGGGCAATGATTGCTGTAGCCACTGGAGTTGGGAAGGATTCTATCCTGTACAGTGACCCAAGTTTCTTGTTTATGGATTTAATGGTTTGGTTAACATGCATGTCAAATCTAAGATTATCAATAATTACTCGTAGGAGTTTTGTATAGGAGTCTGGGGAGATGATGGTGCCGTTGTTAGATTTTTATGGTAAAGGATGCTGCTGAGGATTTACGAGTGGGAGAGAAAAGTAGTAGTTTGGTTTTGTTTGGGTTTAAGATCAGATGACAATCAGACAGCCAGTTTTCAACTATGGTGAATGTATTCTGGGTTGTTGATGGTAGGTTTATTGGAGAGGTGTCAGAACATACCAATGTAGAGTCATCTGCATACTGAATGCAGGTGGCATCTGGGATGGCTGTGTGGAGATCATTAATAAAGACTGAAAAGAGAAGAGGTCCTAATAAGGAGCTTTGGGGAACACCTATGTTATTAGGTAACAGGCAAGAGAGCTTGTTCTGACATAATACCACTTGCTGCCTACCATTGATGTAGGCATGGAACCATTGGAGAGCTTGGTTATCTAAGGACAAGATTTTCAGGGTGTGGATGAGTAGCTGATGGTTGACCATATCAAAAGCTTTGGACAGATCCAGAAAGAGGGTTGAAGATATTTTGTTGTTATTCCAATTTTGGTTAATTACATTGGTAAAATAAAGGAGGGCTGTGGAGGTACTATGGTGGGGTCCAAAACCATGTTGCAAGTTGGTCAGCAGTTTATTCTGTTTGTGCACACACTTCTCCATGATTTTGGCCAGTGGTGACAATATGGCTATTGGTCTATAGTTAGATAGTTCTGTAGATGTGCCACCTTTATGGAGTGGTATGACGTAGGATATTTTCTAAATGGAGGGAATGGTGGCTTCTGTTATGGTTCTGTTGATTAAGACAGAGATGGGGTATGCTATAGCATCTGTAGCTTTTTTCAGGTATTTAGCTGGGAGAGGTCGACTGAAAGGGTAGTTGGCTTTAGCTTTTTTCAATAAGGATCAGATGAGGGATATAGAGACTGATTGGAGGCTAAAAGAGAGTAGAGTGTTGGGTATGGCAGTATTAACTGTAGAGCCACTAGGAGTTAATTGGCTGGCTAGGGACTGGATAGTCTCTGTGAAGACACTATTGAAGGTATTTGCCACTTCTTCAGAACTTTTGTGGCAGGAGGCTGCAGGGGTAGGAGTGGAGGATTGACCTGGATGGAGAAAATTGTTTATACCTGCCCAAGACTTTTGAGGGTTGTTTTGATTATTCTGTTGTAGATGGCAGTAGTACTTTCTTTTGTCAAATAAGATGGATTTTGTTGTCTCATTCCTTAGCTGCTGGAAGTTAATTTGGTTTAGAGGGGCTTTAGTAGTATGCCACTTGGTCCATGTTGTATTTCTGAGTATGATTTTAGATTTGGAGTCATTTGAAAGCCATGGGGCAATTTTTGTTTTAGTTCTGATTGACTGTTTAGGTGTATGTGAATCAAGCATGTTTAGGGATATAGTATTAAAGTATACTACTGCCTCATCAAGGGGAAGGCGTTTTAGCTGTGTCCAGTTACATCATTTGAGTTCAGATTGGAATTTTATGGGTTGAAGTTCTTCTTGCTTCTGACAGACTTATAGGTGGGCAGATGGGTGCTGACTGTTTTGTATTTAATTATATATGTAATGAGGTGATCACTAAGTTCGTTGGGGAGGGTCCCTAACATGTACATGTGGGGATGCCTATTGATAAGTATCCAGTCAAGGATACTCTCTTTTTGGTTAGATTTACCTATTCTGGTGGTGGAAGATATGGTCTGTGAAAATCTGTAGAGGTTAATATGGGTGGAGGGGAAGTCTAATGAACATGAGTTCCAGTCAGTATTGAAATTCCCCCATAACAATCGTTTCTTGAGGGTAGGTGGTAGATATCCAATTAAGAATGCCCTCCAGGGTGTCAGTATTGTTGCCGGAGGGGGGGGGTGTAAATATTGATTGTTTAAACTTTTGTGTTTATTAAGTTGTAGTTTGGTAGACAGTATTTCAGTGTTGGAGACATGGGGTGGTTGAATGGGGTCAACTGTAACGTTGTGTGCTTTTATATAGCATAGCTACCCCGCCTCCATTTCTAGTAGTACAATCAGCCCTAAGTATTATATTATACCCAGGTGGTAAGATCTCATTATCTGTGGTCGATGGTTTTAGCCAGGTTTCTGTTAGACACAGTATATTAGGGAGGTAAACAGCTAAGAGGGCATGTAGATTATGTACCTTGTTTAGGCTTCTAATATTTAGATGGCAGGCCAGGAGGGAGTTATATGGCCTGTGTATAGATAGTGAGCTAGTACTGCCTAGGGCAGAGGATGGTCCTGGGTTAGAGTGGATGTCTCCATCCCTTGTTAGATTTTTTTTTAAGTTAACTAATAACTTCATGAGTTTATATAATAGCTTTTGGTAGTGCTTGGATTTGAGGTGAACATGTCTTGACCTGTTAAGATAAAGGTTGGTTGGGGTTGTTGTGTTAGAGGCTGGATAGTAAGTTAGGTGTTCTGATGTGGATGGGGCTAAGGGGGTGCTGGTTTGGTATTTAGGGTAGTGGAACCCTAGGCATTGCTGGTTTTCATAAATGGTAAGGAGGTATGGAATAATTATAAGGGGTAGGATGGGAGATAGGGTCTTGAGTTTTACTGTTAATATACTGGATGAGAAGGTATTCATTGCCGTAGAGGGATATTACTAGTATAACTAGTAAATAGTGGGAGGAGCAAGGGGGGATTGATAGTTAGGCAATGTCTTTGTTTGGCTAGGATAAAGAAGGGGTGTGGTTCTATTATTATAAATTTAGTGGTAGTGGGGGCGGGTGGAATTTGGGGGCAGGGCAGGGTGGGTAGTGAGCCCAAGCACAGCTAGGGTAAGCGGAGCGGGGCTAAACCAACACCATAAACTTTCCAAGAGCCAGTGAATGCAAAGTAAGCATTTTAGTGGAATTTCCAATACTTATATGTAGTTCACCAAGCATTTACTTTTCCATCTAGCTACTCTAAAGGTAATTTGCTATTTAAGCCGCAATTGTCTAGGAGTACTGTTCTAACCAGTGGGATTAGTTGATAAACTACCATGCTGTAAACCCAGTACACTTGCTTTATAGTTTTTAATTTAAAGTACCTAAGGATTAACCTTGGCAGACTTTACTGATTTGGAGCGGCAGGGATGGCTTTTGCTTATCTGTACACTCGAGGAGTGAACAGCGACCTTCAGCAAAGCAAGCTTTTTCAGAGTTGTAGCCAAGTAGGGAATTTAGAGATAGGACCTGAATAAGGATACAGAAGTTAGCACAAATGCCCAAGCTGTGGTGGTGCAGCTGTAGCGTTGTCGCCTCACAGCAAGAGGATCTCCCGTTCGATTCTCAGTTGGAGTGCCTTCTGTGTGGAGTCTGCATGTCCTCCCTGTGGTGAAGTGGCATTCGATAGACATGTGTGAATGGGCATGCCTTCGTTGAAGGTCGGGGATCAGGCTGGCACCTCGGCACCGTAAAAATTTACTGCCAATCATTAGCGGACCGGAATTCCACTGTGGCAACCCCTAACCGGGAAAAGCCAAACGAAGAAGAAGAAGAAGAAGAAGAAGAAGTTAGCACAAATGCCTACTGTAGAGAAACTTCTATCTTGCTAAACATACAGTAACATTATACAGTCATTTGTTCAATGCAGGATATCACTTATACATGTAATAAGTAACAAGTTAGTTCAGTAGTAAATGCAATGTGCAATAAAGTGCATCTGTCAGTCGCGAGCAGTCTATTCCAAGGCATTAAGCTAGTCAGCAGTGATTTATGTAACTTGCACACTATACCTGGTTTTACTACTTTTAGGTAACAGAATACATCAGTCTAGGTATTTACAAAAACATCAATTTCTCCAAAATAATGCCACAGGGGTTGTACTGTATTTTCCAATACTTTAGGGTAATAAATGACAGTCGCTAATGTATAACACAATGTATTTCAACCTTGGGAGCAATGTTTACATACCACACTTAAACGGGTTCAACCTACTGAGACATGCAAGAAACAGCGACCCTGGTAGTTTAACCAACACTATTTTCTCTGAACACACTATCGCCAAAGGTTATACAAAGAAATAATCAATTTTAACATCAGTGATTATATACCATATTTTAAGGCAGCTGACTGGGTCCAGAAGCACAGTAGTTTGAAAAATGGTGGTATTTGTGGGGAGGTTAGTAACCTCCCATACATAAGTGGTGTGGGGGAGGAGTTTAAAGCAACAGAAACCAACACCAAAAACTTTCCAAGAGCAATTTGTTTAAAATTGGATCCTGGACCTTTATAGAATATTAGAACTTATAGTCCCAAATTATAAAGAGCTGTATTTCACAGTATGTGGTTATGAAAAGTTATGAATATATTTATAAAAACATGTTAGTAGAAATAAACCATTACAAAATAAACTAAGAAGTCAATATCATTTTATCAAACCAGTTGTTTCAGCATTTGTTGCTATAACAATTAAAATCCATCATCATTTTCCATGTACAATATTTTGCATATTTGTAGAAAACAAGTTGGCATTTTTAGTATTTTGAAATACTTGACAAATAATCCAAACATGTTTAGTGTGAAATTTGATTGTTCACATTTATCACTTTCCTACATAATACTTTGGACTTAATTTATCTTCCAATTCTCTACTTATCCGTTTGTGATCTTTTGCATAAATTTTTGCAAGCACTTTGATCATATATACCTCTTGAAGAGACAATATAACAGTTACTAAATCCAAGGTGAATTTGTAATCTTTCCTTATGTGATAGCTAAACACTTTGTTTATTGAGTATTATTTTGATGTTCATAAAATAAGTATATTAATATTACACAAATCAAATCTCATTCTTATTTTGATATTTCCCTACTAGAACTTATTTTCTTTCTCCATAAATTTCCAGTTTTGACTTCTTGCACAGATGCTTCCTTAATGCCTTTCTTTTAAGACAAATTGATATGCAGTGTTGTTCTCATGACTCAGTCTCTGTGTATGTGTGGAAGAATGCTGTATTTTTGTATGACCTCTTGGTCTGTCACTCAGCAAAACTTTCTAACTCACTTGATAAATGTGAAACACGTGTTGTTCTTATTACAGTGTTCTTTTTCAAATATCTATTCAGGTATATCAGTTGAAATGTCTTCAAAACCTACTCTACTCATTTGAAATAATCCAATTTACTACTTCTGTCTTGTATCCAAAACATATTTTCTTTCTGTAACTGGGCTATTACAGCCCCTTCGTGTAATTTTACAACCCTGATCCCATTGGCTAATATTTAACTATGTATTTGTGTTTCCTCTGATGTATTCCCAAATGTGTGCCTTAGGTAAAACTTATGGAAACAGCCAAGGATCTGCCAAATGTTTCAAAGGATTCTTTGTACAGGTTTGTTTAATACGTGCTCACTATCATTATACAGCAATTCTGTACCAAATATCTTATGTTATATCTTTGATCTAGTTGACTCGAGTAATGACCTAGTTAATCATTTCTCCTAAAACTGCATCTACTGCTTACAACATATGATAGTTCTTTCTCATTCTTGTTTTTAAATTTATTATGTTAACCCTAGGATCTGTTAGATGCAATATTAAATTTTAGACAAGTTATTAACTTAGCTAATACATCTTCTTCTATCTTTTGTTTCTAACTTGATGCTTTATCATTTTATAACCATCATAATACAGATTAGAGCAGTGATAATATCAATCACTGAAAGTAATTTCAGCATTAAACACAAATACTAAAAAAAAAACCTAAGTATGTGCACCTGTTTACAAATTCAGTGCAAGCTTTTCAAAACATCCTTAGACTTTACCAGGGCTACTAATACAGGTACTCATAGAAAAAAATCAGTAAGGAATCCTGAATTTTTAAATAACTTAAGACAACTACTGGGGATCTCTGATTGCAGACCCGAGCCGTAAAAGCTAAAATAATTTTTCTCACAACCCTAAAAAGTACATATGTGACTGGCATATAAGGAACTGTTTTTTAGTATTTTGCATTCCTATGACACCTGACATCTACAGTTTTACTGAGCTCCCTTCTAGACCACAACTAGCTTATCATGCAGTCAGCTGATTTCTCTCTTTCTCCACATAGTCTCAGTTTCCAAAACTTCCTTTCCCTTGAGGACCTTTCCCCAATGATATTTTTTTAACGCAACAAAAAAGGGCTTGTGTATGAATGAATGGATGGATGGATGGATTTCTTAGCAACCTCCTTATCACCTTCTTCCAGGTCCTTCCCTTCACATTTCCAACATCTGCTATTAGGTATACACCTTTCTGTAAATAATTTCTGTGGGTGGGATATAGACTAATGATATATCGTCTGTAATTGCTGATTTTCACTTCATGCCATCTCTCCAATACTTTTACATTTTGTCACATCAGTTATCACCTCCTGCTGTGAGAACACTAACCCTTTTCTGTACTTCCATTTTTTCCCCTAAATCCCTTAAATCAAGGCCTTCACTTCCCTGTTCTATACCTCTTTGTAAATAACACTAGTCCTGCCTTTTCTGACTCCCTTCTACTCGCCCCACAACATTACCCCACATAATTTACTTTTGGAATACTCTCAACACCTACATACGTCTTAACTGCTCTAGTACAAACCGATCCCCTTTATCTAGTTGAAATTCAATTTTCAGGGTATTGAGTGTCTTCAGAACACATCTAGCTTCCACTTCACCTGCTAATAACTTTTTTTACCTGCCATTCTTACTCATCTCCCATTGAGATGCATTGTTCCACCACTGACCCCTTTTCCATTTATTGCTCCCAAATCCAATGCCATCCTCCTGCCAGATTATCTGTCACAGCAGTGAGATATAATCAATTTCCCACTTACATTTGCTGGGAAGTTCAGTTTCACAGATGCCTCATTCTTACAATAATTGCACTGTGTAAAATGTAAGTACATGTGTATCTATAGCAGGCAAACAACAACGTCCTAATGATGCAAGGACCAGTGTCTTTGATGACAGTATCCTTTCTCCTCCTCATGCAATAATCAATTATCAACTAAGTCCTCCTGTCTCCTACTTACAGTATGTAGATTCTACAACAGAGGAAATAAATAAGGCATAGCCATAATGGTAATATTTATTCTAGATGAAATGGTATTCAAGAGTTTAATCTAATTACTTCAGGCTTGCTCAGGTCTCCTACAAATTTTCTTTCACGTATCTTCCTATGATCTCCCTAAAACAAGACCTAAATACTTAGAGCAGAGTACTTCCTACGATCTCCCTAAAACAAGACCTAAATACTTAGAGCAGAGTACTTCCTACGATCTCCTAAAACAAGACCTAAATACTTAGAGCAGAGTACTTCCTACGATCTCCCTAAAACAAGACCTAAATACTTAGAGCAGAGTACTTCCTACGATCTCCCTAAAACAAGACCTAAATACTTAGAGCAGAGTACTTCCTACGATCTCCCTAAAACAAGACCTAAATACTTAGAGCAGAGTACTTCCTACGATCTCCCTAAAACAAGACCTAAATACTTAGAGCAGAGTACTTCCTACGATCTCCCTAAAACAAGACCTAAATACTTAGAGCAGAGTACTTCCTTGATCTCACTTTCATCCGCTTCATTCCTGTCTCTTAACCTGACCATCACTGCTTTGTCTTCATTACACTCTCAATATAACATTTGCCCATCATTTCTGAAAATCTCTAAAAAACTCTTTCTAGCACCTGGAAACATCACAAACAATAAGAACATTTCCTCAGCATCCCCTGTGATATTTTTCTCCTATAAAAACATGTAACCTTTCTTTTCTGATCTTTACCTCAGTCTTCTTCTTCTATTTTTCTATCTGTAAATCATCAGTGTTGACTTATATGCACAGAAAAGCAGCTTGTGGGTTGACATGCATTTATCAAGGCTGCTAGCACAATAATGCATATGTTGCCATTAAAATATATCGTCTACATATCCAATAGCTAGGTATAAACTTGTTGTTGTGTCTTTCGGATTTTCCCGGATTGGGGTCACTACAGCGGAACTCTGGCCCGCTAATGATTGGCAGTTGATTTTTACGTGCTGAGTTGCCAGCCCTAACGCACAACCTTCAACGAAGATATGCCCATTCATGCATGTCTCAATGCAGAAGACGCTCTAGCTGAGAATCGAACCGGTCAGCGTCTTACTGTGAGGCCGCAGCACCACCACCGCGGATTTACCACAGCACCACCACCGGGGATCTACCACAGCACCACCACTGCGGATTTCTTACCTATAATTAATTAGTTTTCCTTCATTTCTTTCAACTTCACAAATAAATTATCAATGTAGATGAAATTCAGAGAGCTAGAATGCATCCTTGCCTTACTTCTGTTTTTGCCTGAAATTTTAAGCATCCATTCCTAGAAAACTGAACCTCTGCACAAGTAGAAAAACAAAATTAAAGGAATTATGCTTATTTAGCCTTCTAATATCCTGTGTTGGACACAGGTTCTCTTAAATGGATCTATTAGCATTGTCAAATGTAAATTCTTAATCCATAAATAGCTGCTGTAATGCCTGGTTTCTCACCTGAGTATACTTCTCACTCACATGCTGTAATAGCAGTCAGACATCCGTTCCTGACATTTCCTTTACTCGTTAATGATGTAAGCAAATTGAGCATAATAAATATTGCAAAAGGCACACTAAAAATGTTTAATGGCACTATCTGTTGCTGTTATGGGTGTACTTCTCAGTCACAGGCTGTAATCTTAGACACTCCCAGTGTTTTAACAGGGAACTAATGCCGATGATTAAAGGGATGGAGTGTCACAGGTATGCTTTTGTATTTTTCTTTTGTGGCTTGGGAGTTGGCAGGGGGTTGTGAGTTGGCATAATGGTTAAGGTGCTTACCTCACAGACAACACGTACAGGGTTTGAGTCTCACAAGCAGAATTTGCAAAGCTTAATATAGCCCACAAGGACAGCTATCCTGTTACTTACCTGTGAATCTATGAACAGCAGTCAGGCATCCTTTCCTTTACTTCTTAAGGGTGTAAGCAAATTGAACATAATAAATCTTGCAAAAGGCACAATAAAAATTCTTAAGTGAGCTATCCATTAGTTTTACAGGTCTTGTGATTCCATGACAGGGCTACCCACCTGTCAGTGTGAACCTTGGCTTTGTTGTCACTGTTGAAGTGACACCTGGACCCCATGTGCAAAAATAGGAAAGGGGGTAGTGGATAGATCGATAGAAACATCTTTTGGTTATATGGTGTACTTTTTTCCATATCAAAACAATAATACATCCAACCCGCAAATAAAAAAAAATTATTTTCCTTTAATAGCCTTTCAAATTGCCTATCTCACTCCATTGCCTGTGTCTTTGGGGATTAATCAGGTAAAGTTAATTATCTATTCCACTTGGACCTGCTGTTTTGTTCTTCCTCAGCCTTTTCTTCAACTTTATGTTGTAAACAAACAAGTTTACTTCCCATCTGAGTCTAGCCCTGCTCATCCAAAGATTTCCATTTATAACTGGGATAAATGAATCTCCCACGGGATGGCACAGTGGTGCAGCAGTTTGCATTGTTGCCTCACAGCAAGAGGTTCTTCTCTTCAATTCTTGGCTGGGGTGCCTTCTATAGGAGTCTGCGTGCCCTCCCTGTATTTATGTGGGTTTCCTCTGGGTGCTCCGGTTTCCTTCCTTGTTACAAAGACATGCGTCTGGAGCATTTCTCCCTGGGTCTCCTCTGAAAATTGGCTCATTCCAAGTCGGACTTTCCCGGTAAGCAAATGTTAAATGAATAAACTATTTTCCCCACTATTACCATTTGTATATCCATCTTCTAATTATAATTTTCGAATGCAAGATCACATTTCTTGCTAGAATCTCCTCCTATCATTATTATTTATTCCGTTCAATATTCTTGACCATCTCACTTCAACACGTCTCTTCAATTTGCTTACATTCATAAGAGGTAAAGAAAAGGTCAAGAAAGGCTAGTAATATTATTAATTTAAACTTAAAACAAAAACGGGTAAAGCGAAACAGAGAATCAGCACAAAAAAATAGAATTTATTGTGAGTGCTTTCGTTCAACTTCAAGTGACTGAACGTCATCAGACAATCAACACCACAATAAAAAATAGGGTTTAAATAAGGCTGCAACAAAATCATATGACATAGCAATCGATACCTTAAAGGCATATATATTAAATATAATCATGATAAATTTAAGCTATAAGAAATAGTAAGAATTGCATATACAAATATATACAACATAGCTACCAATTTTTAATAGTTAAAATATAGGATCTAAATTAAATTCTTGAAAGCTGACAATGTCGAATCTGACATTGTCGACATGAGAATAGCGAAACTGCAGAACATTGAAAGTACAGTTTGGTACCTACCATAAATGTAGATGTTCGAGTGCTAATACAGCTGCAGTCCTCACAGATGGGTTCTCCTGCCGTCAGGCGGGTCCTCGGTCGGCCTAATTCCAAAGTCTAGGTCCGGCGTCGGTTGTCGTCGCTTCTTCCCTGATGTCAGTGCGACAGGGGTATAAAAGAACCAGCCGACGCCATTTTCTTCAGTTTTTCTTGCCCCAGATGTCAGGTGCCCCCAGAAGGAAGGCAATACATAAATTAGGTAATAATGCAATGCAATATAATCAAAATACAGTAGTTGCAAGCAAATACACCATAAAAGAATACCCCTAGAGGGGAAGGAGGGTGGGAAACCTGGACTGCAGCTGTATTAGCACTCGAACATCTACATTTATGGTAGGTACAAAACTGTACTATGTTCATCGTGCATACAGCTGCAGTCCTCACAGATGGGTAGAATCCCAAAGCTAAGAAAGGGGTGATAGGCACTAGGTGTAACTAGGAGGAGCCAAAATGCCCTGCAAGACTGCAGTGGCAAAGCCTGCTCTAGATTTGGAGTATAATGGTAAGTTGTAGTGCTTGGAAAAGGTATGCACAGAACTCCAAGTGGCTGCTTCCAAGATATCCTTGGTAGGAACTCCTCTGAGCAAGGCTGTAGAGGTGGATGTGGCCCTGGTGGAATGAGTTCTAATGCCTGTAGGTACAGTTTTGCCATGAAAGGAATAGCAAAAGCGTATGCAGTGGGCTATCCATTTTGAAATTGTCTGTTTGGAAATTAGCTTTCCTTGAGCTCCTACGGGATAGGCTACAAAGAGCTGTTCTGATTTTCTGAAAGGCTTTGTTCTGTCCAAATAATAATGCAGTTGTCTGTGGATGTCCAAGGAATGTAGTAATCTCTCCCCTTTGTTTTGAGGATTAGGATAAAAGGTAGGTAAGTGTATGGCCTGATTTAAAGCTACCCTGGATACCACTTTAGGCATAAAGGACGGGTTGGTTCATAAGGAAACTCTGTCCTGATGGAAGATGATAAAAGGCTGGACAGCCATGAGAGCCTGTAATTCTGAAACTCTACGAGCTGAGGTGATAGCCAGAAGGAAAGCTGTTTTCCAGGACAAGTATTGCAAATCTGCTGAAGCAGCTGGCTCAAAAGGAGGCAGGGTCAGTTTTTCCAGAATGAAATTAAGATCCCAAGCAGGTGTTGGTTGTTTCCTTGGAGGTCTCAAATTCTTAGCCCCTCTGAAGAACTGTCTTAAGAGAGGGTGAGAGAATAAAGGTGGATCAGTGTTGTATTCTGCAGAAATGGCTGAGGCATGTATTTTGATGGAGGAGAAAGAAAGTCCACTGCTTAGCAGTTCAGTCAAATATTGTAGTATTTGTGGTAAATTCAGTTTTCCAGGGTCCTGGCCCTTTTTTCATTCCAGGTACAAAAACGTTTCCATTTTGCGGAGTAAGCTTTCCTAGTTGATGGCCTTCTGGCCTCCAAAATGACATCCTGCACCTCCTTGGAGAGTAGGGCCTGCTGTGATGCTAAGGAATCTTCCATGCGGCTAGATTGAGTGTTTTAGTTGACTGTGAAGAGTTTTGAAGCTGTGTTGAGTCAGAAGAAGAGGCATTAGAGGCAGGGTCCATGGTGGGGAATGTGTCAGGCTCCTCAGGAGTGGGTACCAGTGTTGTCTTGGCCAGTCCGGAGCAATGAGGATCATCTTTGGTCTGTCTGCTCTAGTCTTCAATAGCACTTTGGGCAGCAGAGGAAGAGGTGGGAAGGCATAAACTGTCATTGACGCCCAACTGAAAGAGAGAGCGTCCACTCTCCAGGCCTTTGGATGGAAGATCCTTGAGCAGAATTTTGTCAATTGATGATTTTTGTGGGAGGCAAATAGATCTATGTCTGGCCTTCCCCATTCTTGGATTATTTCTGTAAAAACTTTTGGATGCAACTTCCATTCGTGTGGATCTGTCATATTCCTGCTTAGGTTGTCTGCCAGCGTGTTTTCCTTGCCTGGCAAGTACTGTGCTTGTAGTTCCATTTGTAAGTCCATGGCCATGTTCCAAAGTGACATGGCCAGTCTGCATAGGGGGTACGAATGTGTTCCTCCCTGCTTGTTTATGTACCACATAACTGTGGTGTTGTCCGTTCTTATCAAAAGTTGACCTGGTTGTAGAAAGTTCTTGAAAGCTATAATAGCATTTATTACTGCTAGCATTTCTTTTGATTGATGTGAAGGTGCTTTTCTTTTGGGACCATTTGCCCTGAATGCACCGTTCTGTCATGTGCGCCCCCCAGGCGTAGTCCGAGGCGTCTGTTGTGATGACTTGATTTGCTTGAGGCTTGCTGAAAGGAAGACCTGTGTTTGTTTGGCATGCTTGAGCCCACCACAGAAATTCCTTTTGCAGACATGGAATTAGTGGTATTATTGTTTCCAAACTGTGGCTGTGTTGAGACCATATGTTTTTCAGGTACCATTGTAGTTTCCTCATATGCAGCTTTGCACATGGGATTAGTAAGATGCAAGATGCCATAAATCCCAGAGCCTGCAGGATTTTCCTTGCAGTAAGCCTGGTGCAATTTGCTAGTGTTCTGAAGTATTGGATTAGTTGCCCCTGCTTTTCTGGCGTGAGGTAGGCCATCTGGGTGTTTGTGTCCAAGTTGGCACCCAGGAAAATTATCTTCCGAGAGGGTTTTAGTCTTGATTTCTTTTTGTTGACTGTGTATCCCAGAGAGTTCAATAACATTATTACATAAGCCAGATGTTTCTGAAGGATGTGTTTGCTGTCCGCTTGGATCAGGCAGTCGTCCAAATAGGGATATATTTGTATCCCTTGAAGTCTGCAGTAGGCAATTACTGATGCCAGGCATTTCGTGAATACTCTGGGCACAGTGGATAAGCCAAAGGGTAATGCAGAGAATTGATAATGAGTTGAACCTGCAAGAAATCTGAGGTATCTTCTGCAATTTTGTCTGATTGGGACATGCAGGTATGCCTCCTTGAGGTCAAATTTTACCAGCCAAGACTCCTTGCCCAGCATGGGAAGAAGCTGCTGTAGAGTGAGCATCTTGAATTTTGGTACGAGTAGAAATGTGTTTAGGATGGATAGATCCAGAATAGGTCTCCAATCTTTTCCCTTCCTTGGCACCAGAAATAGCCTGGAATAAAACCCTTGACCTTGTTCGTGCATAGGTACCTCTTGAATAGCTTTCATGTTTTTGAGATCTGTAATTAGCCTTTGTGCCTCTGCCCTTTGATTGTGTGGCAGGTTTGGCATGCCTCTCATTTTTGGAAGGGTGTGAAAATGGAATTTGTAGCCTCTGTTTATAATGTCCAGGATCCATTTGTCCTTTGTGACAGTATGCCAATTTTTTGAAAATAATGCCAGCTTTCCTCCCAAGGGGGCTGCCATTTGAGATCTGGTTGGCATGCAAAGTGGAAAGTCATTGGGTTTGCTTTCTGATAGATTGCGAGTTGTCCTCACCACCTCTTTGTGTAGGAGCTTGCCATTGTCTGCCTCTGTACGATCCTTGGGATTGTCCTCTGCCCCTCGGGTGCCTGTATCTGCCTCTTTGGGGTCTGTCTGTGGCAGGAAAGGACCAGTTTTTGGAAGGCCAATTTCTACTAAAATGTGGGGGTTGTACCTGTAGAAATTCTTTCACAGTTTGCATTGATTTAGCCTTTTCCTCCATTTTCCTTAATACCTCCTCAGCATTAGCACCAAATAGTACATCCTTTTGAAGAGGAGCGTCTAGTAATTTAGCTTTGACATGATCAGGTAAGGCTTGTTCCTTAAGCCAGGCATGCCTACGTATGACTGATCCTGTAACAGCAGCTCTGCATGAGGCCTCTAGAGCATCAAAACCACATTGTAAGGTATGCTTACCCACTTGTTCTGCACTATGTATTAAGTCCTGCAACTCCTTCAAATCTGGTTGTTCAGGCTGTGACGTTTTACATTTCAATTGTGATAACATAAACTGTTGGTATTTTAGCATATGAAACTGACAGTTTAAGGCCCTCATAGATAAGGTAGCCAAGGTATATACCTTTTTTCCCCACCTTTCTAAGGATCTGGAGTCTCCCTCGGAAGGCAAAGGATTTTTAGCAATGGAGGCCTTAACTCCCTTGGGGCCCTGTGAGATGGTTTCTGGGTCAGCAGCATGGCTCTTGTATAGAAATTGGTGTGAGTCAGGGACCCTGTAGTACCTGTCAGGCTTAACTGGAGCTGGAGGTAGAGAGTCCAGGTTAAGGCAGGCCTCCGAGTAAACATCATCTAGAATGTCAAAGACAGGAGGTATAGCCAAAGGCCTGTGCTGAGGAAGCAAGAGAAATTCTCTGAGCCTTTTCTTGGAATCAGAATAATCCTGGCCTTCCCAGTGGAAGTGTTCCCTTAAGGTATGCAAAGTTTCCCCAAATGAGTAATCCTCAGGGGGGGATACAGAAGGGATGGACTCCTCCGCATCAGAGTCTTCAAAAGGGGAGTAAGAATGTTCCTGATCATCAGAGTGCTCTGAAATAATGGAGCCCTGATCAGAGGAGGGGGAATCTTCCTCCACTCTAGGCCTTTTGTCTGGAGGGTTTGTCTGGAGGGAGCTGAGAACCTCTGATAAGAGTAATTAAATCCTCAGCCATCTTAAGCATCTGTTTCTTAGGCATGGGGCCTGGAGATGGGCCCTGTGCAGCTGGTCTCTTAGAGTGCATGGTTGCTTTAGACTTAGTGAAAGCCTTGATAGAAAAAGAAGAGGAAGGTCTGAAGACACCTTGAGTGGAGGTGGACCTGTCCACATTCTGAGTTTCAACTCCGACAGTGGCTTTGGTATCTGTAGTAGGAGTGTGGGCCGAGGAGCCTGCGACCTCGGGTACAGGAGACACCGTCAATCAAAGGCAGGTCGTCGGTAGGCAGGGGCTGCGTAGGTGCCTCACTGAGAACTGGACCACGTGTAGCCGGCTTTGGCGTGGTGTCGATAGAGGCCGTGGACCTCCCGTGTCAGTCCTTGTTTTTTCATTTTTTTGACAAAACCGGAGTCGGAGTATCCGATGACATAGTATAGTTAAATGCTTTTCCAAAATAATGCTGGGCGAACTCCGCCCGACGCTTAATAGTGCGTTTGTTGAATGTAGCACAAAAGTGGCAGGCGGAGACCTCGTGGTCTGGGCCTAAACAAGGTATACAGAGGGAATGGAAATCCTTATGCGGTATTTGCTTCCCACAAGAAATACAATTATTAACTTTGTCTGACATTGGTCTGAGGCAAGAAAAGGTTCCCCAACGGGGTACTTAGCTTTTAAGAAGACTTCGGTTTCCAGATTTTCATAATCTCAGGAGCTGGCCGACCGGCACTTGCGAACTGCTTCTGCTTCGGGCACCGCGCGGCAAGAAAGACTGAAGAAAATGGCGTCGGCTGGTTCTTTTATACCCCTGTCGCACTGACGTTAGGGAAGAAGCGACGACAACCGACGCCGGACCTAGACTTTGGAATTCGGCCGACCGAGGACCCGCCTGATGGCAGGAGAACCCATCTGTGAGGACTGCAGCTGTATGCACGATGAACATCAAGTAAACAGAAATCTCCATAAGGGGAGATTTCCGTTTACTTCAACGTAGTGCAGTCTCAGAGTTGGTATATTTAAGTAGCGGGGGTGTGGGGGGCACAGCCCCCCATGAGGGTGGTGCAGGGGGGCTTGCCCCCTACCTACACCATTTAGTTTTTTTTGTTGTTTTTATTTTTTTTTTCTGAACATTCAATGTTTTAATAGTTCGATCACTAAAGGTCGACCTTTAGTGATTCGAACTGTTAAATATTCGATGTTCTAATATAGACCCAAAATATACATATAAAAGAATTTTGTGTAAAATGTCTCACAAGAAAAAACACATTCACCTTAATAAGGCTTTCATTTTCAGAATACATTGGATAGAACAGCTATCATTTGAACCGGGATAATTGTATGCATTTAATCTAAACTGCCATAATAGTTCATTTTCTTCTAATTTAAGATTCATGCATTATGTATAACATTTACAATTGGTGGAAACAAATCTAATATTAAGAAGGTTTAACTGTAACTCAAAATGAGTGACATATATAGCAATATGCCAAAGAAAAAACAGAAAGTAAATTTTGTGAATGGTTGTATGAGCATTTGTATAGTATTAATAAAATTAATTTGCATAATGCATTGGCTAAACATATTTCAAAATATCGAGGTCATTGGTTTAAATTTAAAATTAAAGATCAGGTAATGAGACACAAGAGAGGGGTCCTTGGAATCTTAATCATCTATATTTATGGTGCTATTCATATCAAGATCAATAGGCAGAAGCATATATTTTACATACTACAAGACACATACCACTATATCCCTAGGGCCCTATGCTGCTTGCATGCATCTCAAGACAGCACTCATTATGCAGTTTAGGTGTGCCTGCATAGTTAACATAATCCAGTGTGTGCTGCAGAGAATGCAGTTGTTGTAGCTGACCAAGGCCTTCAGGCTGGTAATATCAGGCTACCTGACATTGTTTGTCTCATATTTGCTGGCACACTGTCTGCGCAAACAATGGGCTGGACTTTTATATCACTATATATACAATGTTGTGTTACAGCAATGCTGTCTGCAGGCTCCACAGGTATATCAGCAGGTGGCTAGTGATCATTCTGCTAGGGATTTCCTGGTGTTTCTAGCATATGTCAATGCTACCATTTATTTTGTCATTGGCATGCTACATTATGCTGTCCCTACTGTAGTATATGCTTTCTATGGTTATGGTACATTGGACTTGTCTGATCTGTATCTTTTCTGCCACACAGTCCACAGATCATGACACATTTTGCCCACCTGTGCTTCTGTAGAACATCCTATATGTTTGTGATGCCATCTAGTATGGTATCTAGTTGCGCATTCTTAGCATATGACCCCATTTCTATTTCAGGAGTATGAGAAGACAAGTCTTATCAGTAAAACATCAGTAAAAATGGAAGGGGAGCATTGCTTTTAACAAATTAAAACAATATGAATTGCAGATTATTGATTTCCCAAAAACTATACATTGTAACATAAAGATGATTCATATGTTGCCTTTTCATACCCCAGTGTGACATGTAAGGCATGAAATGTCTCACATATGCATTATGTGTCAGTAATGTGGTACATGTGATGCTTATGGTGTTTAAATCTATATTATAGGCATGAAATGACATGTAAAATAGTGATAATTGCTAATGAATCTTGCAACACTGCTATCAATTATATGTGCAGTGGGTTGAGTGGCCTTAAGATCTTTTGACAGATGAGTACCATTGTCTTGGGTTATGACCAGCACCTGCTATACTCAAATAAGCTTTACATTGCCAGCTATAGAACATATTAAATCAGTGGCTTCACAAGATTTTAACTGTTTGCGATCCATTCCAGTTTCCCTTCCAGAAGAAGTCTAATATCCTTTGTCAATCTTTTGCATGCATGCCTCTGGCCTACCTTACTCATATTCTCAAACTTTCATTGTTTGTTTTTCTTATCCATTGTACCCATAATATTGTTTTCCTCTGTAATATTGTAAATTTGTCTCTATTCGTATGTATTTGTATGTCTGTTTGGGGCTTTTCCCCTCGGGTCTCCACTGAAAAAGGGTAATTCTTACCCAGCTGGACCAACCCGGTTAACAAATGCAAATAAATAAATAAATAAATAAATAAATAATGGCACCTGAAATGTATCCTTCTCATGGACCTAACCAGAGTGGGCTACACAAGAAGCTGAAACTTTAACAAATACACCTTGCTTGCTGCTGCATACCTGTGGTTTGAGTCTTCAGCAGAAGGGAAGCAGATTACAGTCACACTGATGCCACAGAGATAGGGGCAATGCTTTTTATGTACCCAGGTCTGTTTCCTTGGTGGTTTCAGAGATGATTCTTTGGGCATCCTTTACTCTTGTTGGAACAGTCATGTCCCACTTGGCTATATGTGAAACATTTCCCTCCCAGTATCCTTGCATATGCAAATATCAACAACATTCCTATTGGTCTACAGACTCAACTGTGGTAGTCCAAATCACCACTTGGGTTCCTTCATACACATGTGTAGTTCTAAATAAATCCTTCATGTACAGTTGTACCCTACTCAGTAAAGAGAGGTCATCATTGTATCCATTTCTTCAGATGAGGTACATTTCAAGTCTGTCAAGCAGGTCCTTGTGTCCTCAGGCAAACTGCGTCTGCTTGCTCCTTTATCGTAAAGTATGACAAATGTTTCATAGATTCATAGATTGTTACTAGGCTAATGACTCAGGGGCCTTTCTAAGCCTTGCCAAGTTTTCCTAACAGAATAATGATATCCAGTATCCAAACAGAACATTGAGGTCCAGGCATTTATATTCTACTTCTGTTCAGAAGGGACATGGGTACCAGGCCCAGTGTAAATTTCTCTTCCCCATCCACTACTCTAGGTTGTTCTTAACCTATGTAATAGATGAACTCAGCTTCACATGGATGGTAAGCCTGTTCCATAGAAGAAGCAGACTCTTACACATATATCTGTCACTCCAACATGCTCTGCTTAAGTCACAGACAAAATTCAAGTCCCTACATCTTGTATTTCTGGTACTCTTTGACTTACAAATATGTAGGAGGTTCACAAATGTGGGGTTTGTGCAAGGAAGTACCTTGAAATCCACTCATCATCTTATTAGAGTAATTAAGAAATTAAATCACTAGCACCATTTTCAGTTTTTCTTGTATAATTCCAAACAAACAGTGAACCCAATAAAGGCAGAATGCTCCAGTTCTCAAACATTTATTGTAAAAATGGACACATAAGCAGTATCACAAATTCTACTGCTTCTTCAGATGTACTTAAACCCACTCATACATTCATTATATACTTATGAACCTAATCAAATAATGCACCACATGACTAAATTTAATTTATTCTTAAAAGGGTAATTACCTCAACTCATTAAATTAAATGTAGTCATGTGATGCATTATTTGATTAGGTTCATAAGTTTTTATCTTTAGTGGACCTGATTTCTGGTCAAGGGTTATGGCTGTTGCTGATTTCCACTCTATTTAGTTTTGCTTGTATGTTATCTAAAGATTTTGTATATGGTTCAGTTGTGAGGTTAAACATTCAAAAGACATGTTTTACTTTACTATAGTTAACACAGTCATAATTAGGGATCTTAATAAAGGCATGCATGGCTTTACACATAAACAGAGGAGAGGAGTAAAAACCTGACATATTTCATCTGACCAGCTGATAAGGTGCTTTTTGTATGTTTAATGTAGTGCTAATCTTGTCTTCTACGTCTTAAGTTTTCAACCATTACTCATGTGCACATGGCACTTCCTCAGCTCATACACATGTTTTTTATCTCTTTTCACACTCCCTTTCTCTCTCTATCAGTGACTTCCATCTCTCTTTGCTGTCACTCTTCTTTTTTGCTGTTCTCACTCTGTTTGTTCCTTAAGATGTTTCATCTATTAACTGTTTTGAGGAATCTAACCTCCAGCTCCAACTCTACTCTCTTTAATTTAAGCTGCCTTGTAAGATCAGCCAAACATACTTAGTATGGTCTCTTACTTGCATGCTTTGTACACCCACAGTCTCTGTCAGGCTGCTCACACATAACTGGACTTTAACTACACTGATGGTTAAAGTGATTAATCTTTCAGTGGAAGACTTTTGCCTAAATAGGCCTATCACACTTAAAACACTGGTAGCTGTAGATAACACATAAATACATTATTGGAGATTTAGTTTGCAGTCTCTAGGAAAGCAGACTGCATTTTACATTCTACAGTCATCTTTACTCAAATTAGTATGTAGGAACCCTTTTGGTTTGTAATATTTAACCCGCTGTGCCTCTGGTATTTTGTAATATTATGCATAACTGATGTTGTCTGCTTAACAACTACTCTAATTAAAAAATAAAACAAATATTGCTTAATGTATATTGCTTTGTATTTTATTTTTGTGTCTGTATTAGTGCACATGCATTTTGGTGCTGAAACTTTTTGGTGGGACCCTGCTGCCTAGTTTAGAAGGATAAAATCCAGAGGACAGACCAAGTGATCCAAATTCAATTAGCAGTACCGGTGCCTGAGTTGTTGGGCAGGGGAGGATTGGACTGAGTGGGCAAAGCCGCCTCACCCATCCTGGGGGAAATAATTTGCTTACAGATTGCATAAACATTTAGAGGAATTTCTAAAATCAATTCACTTTTCTTTCTTTGAGAAGTCGATGCTTGAGCAAACTGATGTAATTTGATCCTATTCTATAGACAGCATCACTGTAGTGATCAAATAGTACCACAGTGGTAATGTTGAAGATGTTGTATATTTTTGAATTGCCATGGTTTTCATTGTTGAGTGGAAGGTGGAAATAGTATTTCTTGACAAGAAAATTGAGGTGGCTATTAAATACCTGTTGAAATTTCTTAGAATCACAGCTGTGATCTTGTAAATAACAGAATCCATAGTGTGGGATCCAATAATGAGAGCATTAACACTTCAAATATTAAAATGCTTTTCTAGAGTTGATCTGTGGCACAGAGTGATGGAGCCCTTATTGTGACCCATATAACTGGCATTTGATTAGTGGCCTTGCTGTTGGAGGAGCCAGGCTGGGAGAAGGAGGAGTCAATGGGCCCAGCCTGCTCACATCTGCTACTAGGTGGGAAAGGTTCATATACACTTGGATGGTAAAAAGCCTGTAAAAAGGTAAATAAATTGCTACTCTGACCTGTGATTTTTATTTTTTTAATACATTGTTTTGGTTTGTAATATGACACATCTGAATAACTACTTACAATATTTAGAACTAATAATAAAATAATTTTGAATCCTATTTGTTGCTCAGAACATTTCAGTGTTTCAGCATCAGTTTCAGATCACATAATTATCTATAGTTTTCTAAGAAGAGTTTCAGTTTTATCCAATATTTACTTTGTAATTTATTCCATTTTGATCTCAGTATAACACAAACCTTTTCTTTATGGCATACAATAATTGCTGCATTTATGAAATCACTAACATTAGGTGGAGATTTTTTCTTCCATTTTACAGTAAAGATTGTTTTCAAAGTAGCCAATAGTGTCCACATCAAAGTATATTGTGATACATTTATACAACTAGGAATTGGAGCATTAGAAAGAATAAAGGTTTTTGAAAGTACACATTTATTGTCCATAAAGCTTTAAAGAATCTCTGAATATATCCCCAATATTTTCCATTTTTCAAAATTATAGAAACTATTTTTAGAGACTGTTTTCTTACATCCCCAGCAAGTATTTTCTTTGGTTTTAAAATCTATTTTTATAAGGAGTGATAAAGATTTTCCATGCAAGTACTTGTCAAAAATATGGGTTAAAGTAATTCCTATTGATTTCAAAATAAATTACTTTACTGCTGTCATTATTTCTTTTAGATTATATTGATTTACACATTTCTAGAATGTATTATCTATTTATAAATACTTTTAAAATTAATGCAGTTTTGGCAAAGACAATTTTATATCTCCATTTCCATTAGCAATTAATAAAAAGTGATCCCATCATTTTGGATAATTTTGCTTTTCATTATCTGTCATTGCATTTATTTTTCCTCTACATTTAATCTTGTATTATAAATCTAAATCTTCTTTATAAGCTCCGAGTCATGCTTATTCATAATTCTATACACTGAAGTAATTTTGTTCCATTCAGGCAGTTTATTTAAAAAAGAAATATGTAAATGTTAGTAATTAATCAAAACATAGCTAGTGAATGATTCAATGAATATTGCCTGGTAGCAGTGAATCCTTGTATTAAAGAGATTTATTTGTTATATAATTTAGACTCTATTATAAAAGTAAACCATACTAAGATTATTGATGAAAGGGAAAAAACAACTAATTGAAATAATATTTTTTGTCTTTTGAGGATAAACTTACACTTGTTAAACTTGTATTACTGCCTATAATTTTATATTTCATTTAATCCATGGCTTTGATTCCAGCTAAACATCAATTCAAGAAATAAATGGGATGTTAGTAAAGTTTCTATGACATCCATTAATACCCAGAATAACTTATGTCAACCATGTTAGAATGTAGAGTAAGGGTGTAATTGTGTTTCTTTAAATATTAAAAGTTATGCTCTTGATTCAGTTGTTAAAACAATTTTATACTATATAGATAATCAATATAAAGCACAATGGAATCTGTTCCACACTGCAATATGTGATAACTCATCATTACAACCTACCTCTTTCTTTAACTATTATAAGTAATTAATTTTTAAGGATTATTAAATATTATTTTAGTGGTCTTTCCAGTAGATTAACAAATTCTCATCATGCCATTATTAAAATCCTTGAGAAATGTTATACATGTACATACATACACACACACACACACACACACACACACACACGCACACACACACACACACACATATATATATATATATATATATATATATATATATATATATATATATATATATATATATATATATAGATAGATATGTTTACACATGACATGAGCAAATACTTTTTACCCTGTAAATAAGAGTGAACGTTCATATAAGTAAATGTGCTTTTCTATGGAGTTTTTGCTGACTGCACATTGTAGGAGATGTCATTGCAGTGGGGTAAAGGAATTTGCTCTTACTCCACTGTATTTTGATCTTGGAGTTGGTATATATAAATAGTAGGGGGGTCTGGAGTACAGCTTTAGTTTTGTTTTAGATAGATAGATATAGATATAGATATAGATATAGATATAGATATAGATATAGATATAGATATATATATAGATATAGATATAGATATAGATATAGATATAGATATAGATATTGGTTCACAGGTTCATAGGTAGGTACTAGGCTATCTACCCTAGGGCATTTATAAGCCTAGCCAGAATGTGTTGGCTTTCATCTCCATTTTAGATTTGATTAGATTCCTGAGCCTCTGTCCAGCAGGGCCATAGAAGTGATCCCAGGAGTAAATTTACGATTTCCCATCCACTCGTCAAGATTTCTCTTAAAGAGGGTCAGTGAGGGGCTCTGCCTAACATGGATTGGGATATTTTTTAAGAGCAAGGGAAGCCTCTGGGATATGAATCTATCCCTCCAGCATGTCCTATTTATTGTTGTGCTGAGGTTTAAATCCATGGAACGTGTAGCTCTAAGGGATTTGATTTTCTTGAGGTGGAGCATGTCCATTAATTCTGGGTTAGACATGGCCTTGTACGTCAGGCAGAGATCACCTCTGAGTAGGCCATAAGCAACTGAATAGAGCTGGAGTTTCTTTAGTCGAGCTGCATAGGGCATCTGTTTGAGGCCCACGATCCACTTGGTGAGTTACTTCTGGGGTCTTTCCAGCTGTTGCAGGTGTCGGGTAAGGTACATCCCAAATTGGGCATTGTACTCTATTATGGGCCTGATGAGTGATGAGTAGAGGGGCACAATGACCTCTCTTGATCTAGATGTGAAGCCTTTCGTGATTAGGTGGGCTATATAGAAGGTTTGTCTAACCACTTTGGCAATGTGATTATCAAAGGAGAGGTTGCTATCTACTTGGGTCCCCAGATCCCTAATTACATCTTACATACTTAGTGTATTACCACCTATGTGGTAGTTCATGGGCACTTTGTTTTTCCCAAAGGGGATGACTATGCACTTTTTGGCATTTAGCTTGAGGCCATGGTTCTGACACCAGGTATTCGTCTCCGTAAGAGCCTTCTGGAGGATGTCTATGTCAGCCGGAAAGTTGATTATGGCTCCCAGTTTGCAATCATCTGCAAACCTGGTCAGCCATAGTCCTCCCGTGCTTGCCTGTACCTCAGAAAAGTATATACCGAATAAGAGGGTTCCCAGGACTGAGCCCTGTGGGATGCCACTTGTAACCGGTTTGGAGTCGGACAAGGTTCCCATAACTCTGACCATGTGAGTTCTATCCATGAGCCAGTTTGCAACACATCTCATGACATAAGAGTTAATGTTCAAGCTGGTAAGCTTATCTATAATGCCAGAGTGGGGTATTGTGTCGAAGGCCTTTGCGAGGTCTAGGTAGGCTGTGTGGACTACCTTTCCCTCATTTATGGCCTTGGTAACTGTTTCAAAGAAGTCTACTAGGTTTAAGAGGCAAGATCTGCCTTTAACAAAGCCGAATTGGGTAGGGTCCAGTGTCTGGAGGTTCCCAATGTCTTTATTTATGAGATCCATGATGATGCGCTCCATAGCCTTGCAGACCAGGCTAGTCAGGCTTATAGGGTGATAGTTCCCGAGATCCGTTCTGGTGCCACCTTTGTGGAGTGGGATAACTGTTGCTGTATGCCATTCTTTGGGTACATATTCTGTAGTAAGGCTGAGTTTGAACAGTGAATTTATGTGAGGGTTTAGTTCTTTTTGGAGCTCATGTAAGACGCATCCTGGGATACCATCCGGTCCCATTGATGCTGTGTTTTTGGCTTTGGAGAGGGCTTTTTTCACCTGTGTGTCTGATATCTGAGGGTCTACATTCTTCTGGGATGGACATGGGCCCTTTTGAGGGTGGGGGGGGGGTAAAGTTTGTACTGAACCTGTTTGCCAGGATGCTGGCAATGTCAGTGGGTTCAGTGTATTTTTTGCCATTTTGCACCAACTCAGAGCAGATCTGAGAGTTGCCGCCTAGATTCTTGACATAGCTAAAGAAGACCTTGTGATAGATATAGATATATAATCATGCTGCTATTAAATGTGCTGGGTGTTTTTGCTGTTTTCTTCTTAATTACATGCAGTCTGGTAATTATAGATAGTAACATCCACAGCAAAATAATAGAGTTAAAATATAATAATGCCATATTTTGACCTGTAATTTCTGTTATGAAATACTATGGATAAAAAGTTTCTGTCTATGACTGAAGTAAAATCTTGTAGTTATTTTCAACTTTACCTAGCAGACAAGGATGCTGGTCATTTCAAAACTCACATACTTTAAAATACCAAACCAGTACATTCATCAAAATGCAAGCGCATTAATGCACAAAAATACAGTTTATTTATTTATTTTACATTTGTTGACCGGGCTAGTCTAGCTGGATACATTTCCATTTTCAGTAGAGGCCCGGGGAGAAAAGCTCCACATAAATTTGAACAAAAAACGTTACAATAGACAAGCAAATGGACAAAATCATCATAGATGAAAAGACAAATAAAAAATATAGTACCCAATAACAGATATATACAAAGAGAGTATCACATTTCTAAAAATAACATTAAGTAGTAGTTGTTACATGTTTTGCTATTCAGTATTATCTAATTTCCATAAATTAATAAGCATATGGCTGACTTCCTTGAATCTAAATCCTTTGTTTCTGTATGTACAACTCTTAAGGCACACACTCATGCTTTTTTCTACATTTGTTCCTACATGCAGATTACCATAATCAGATGTAGTATGTGATGCTGCTTATCCAGGAAGCAAGAAATATTATATGCTTCATGCTGGGAGTACAAACAGTATTTTATAAGTTATTTTTTCCTATTAAAATGTGAAAACAGCTGAAGAAAAAATAGTTACAGAATACAGAATGCTTGTTATAACAGAATATAGGTCCTAGTAATATTACCAAAAGAAAAGCAATCTTTTCAACTTGATCTTTAAATAAATACAAATAAACGCTGAGTTTGCTGTACCGTTTTCTACTTCCCCCTAATTTGGACTGACGTTCTTGGTGCTCTATGCATTGCAGTTATAATACTTAGATGTTTGGTTGACACCAATGTGGGAGTGGAGGAGTCTATGGGCAGGATTCACGATGGCTTGCACGGAGTCTAAGAGTGGTGTAAGACTCCATGCAGCCATTGCGATCCAGGAACAGCCTGAATGTGCGTGTAAGAGAGCACCTAAAACGTCTCTTACACGGGCAGGGCATGGATATGCTAATTACCTCACTTGCAGCCGAAAGGCATGCAAATGAGGTAATTTTGTGATCCAGGAAGCAGAAACCTGCCCATGTAAGAGCCGTGTTATCTGCAGAAATGTACTCAGTTGATAATTGAGTACCGTTCTGCAAGTAACACAATGGAGCCTTGTCAGCTCCAAATAAAGTTTGCAAATGTCGCAGGCAGCATGCCAATGGCCAAATATGTGGCCACTGGCAACGTACCCTGATGCAAACATGAAATAAAAATATTTTTTTTTTGGCGATCGCCGATGTTTAAACGTAGGTCAGCGTCACGCAAACGGGCTGCGCTATAAAAAAAAAAACAGAAAAATAAAAATATTAAACCCACAAATGTGGGTTTATGCAAAGCATGAGTTTACAATGGAAGGGAATAGCAGGCTAAAACAACATGGCCACTGAGTAGGGGTTGCTAAGGAGGGAAGCAGAGTGTAAGACATGTAACTAAGCATTACTAGGCAATCCTATGTAAATGAGTGGTAGGATAGTGAATCGCACTGTTACATAGAAAATGAGCACATTCCGTGCAGTGTAGGAGTAGGATAAGGGGGAGTAACAGAGTAGGAGATAGGTGACATCACAGGGGGGAATGTATGAAAGGAATGCAGCTCATTGGAGCACAGTGGCATGTGAAAGCTGCCAGTCACACATCATGGAAAGAGGAGTGTCAACAAGTAGGCATGGGAAAGCCAAGAAATGGAAGGTGTACACTATAGATAACACCAAAGTTTCTTGCTGGGCATGCATGCATGCTTGTGCGCGCTGGTAGGCATGAGTGAGATAGAGTGCACGCGTGTAAGCATGAGTGCGCATGTTTAAGGCAGAATAAGCATGTAGGAGCCTGTTTAAACACCCGTATGCTTGTTTGCGCTGGTGTGCGGGCGTTTCAACCCGAATAAGCAGATTCTAGTTCGTCTAAGCATGTGTGCGTGCGTGTTAGCCACTGTGAGCGTGATTTTGCTGGTATGCACGTTGCTCCCCCCTGAGTAAACAGAAGGGAAAAAGAAAGCATGGGAAATAGTAGGAAGCTAGCAGGGATTACTGGCAGAGCTAGCAGGTGAAAACAATCAGAAACAGGCAATTACACAGGCAGAACAGTAGCCCAGCCCAGCACTTAAAACTCTGCAAACAACAGTGCAGAATGTTTCTCTCAAGAGACACTGCAACAGAGGAGAAAGCTATTAGAAGTGAAAACTGAAAAAGCTTCACTCAGACCAAAAATGCTAGGGGCTGCCATAGCTGTTATAAGGAGACATATGCAACTTGCTGAGGGTGGTGACTATGCAAATGCTGCCAGACAACCCACAGTGAGGAGACGGAGAAGAGTGTACAGGCCCAGAGTCACCTACCAAGGGTTACTTGAGCTGGAGATAGTGGAGCGCTATAGAGTGGACAGAGACCTCCTGCAGCAAATTGTTGAGCTGTGCAGGCCACGCCTCACACACAGACCCAACAGAGGGGAACCCATCCCAGTGGAAACCAAGGTATGTGTTGGCCTAAGAATACTAGCAACAGGTACCTTCCAGAGACCAACTGGTGATCTGATGGGGATATCACAGGCATCAGCATCCAGGGTACTGCACCAGTTCCTGGATGCCATGTCAGCACATGTCGTTGAGCATGTATATTTCCCCAATTCCCGTGAGGTATTGGCCAGCAATATGCATCACTTCCAGCAAACAGTGGAATACCCTGAGATAGTGGGTGCAATAGACTGCACGCATATACGCATCAAAGCACCAGCCGGTGAGTGGGGCAGGGCCTACATTAACCGCAAGGGCTTCCCCTCCATCAACTGCCAGGTTGTGTGTGATGCCCAGGGCATAATAATGAATGTGTGTGCTGGCTGCCCTGGAAGCTACCATGATTCCCATATCTGGCATTTGACGCAGCTGTACCAGACATTTGCCAATGAGGACATCCCACATGGTCACTTAGTGGGGGATGCTGGCTATGCACTGGAGCCGTGGCTGATGACACCCATCAGAAATGCCCACACACCTGAACAAGAACGCCATAATGAGGCACACGCACAAACACGAAATGTAATCGAGCATGTGTTTGGGCTGCGCAAGTCACGGTTCCGGTGCCTGGACACATCTGGTGGAGCCTTGCAGTACTCACCAACTACATGTACCCAAATTGTCATGGTATGTGCTATGCTACATAATATGATTCTGTGAAAACAGTTGCAGAAGGACCAGCATAGGGCTGGGCCAAACAGCCCCCCACCATTGCCAAGCCAATCACAGGCAGAGCGTGACTCGTAGGAGGAACAACCTGAGCCTGCCCCAGTAGGCAGAAGGAGGTGTGCCCAGTATGCCTTGGCCTTGGCAAAGCAGCAACGCATAGCACATACACTGGCTCAGTAGGAACCCAGGAAATTATACCTCTCTCTGACTCACACATATAGTAAAAGGGATGCCTAAGTTGACACAACCTGCTATCAAACATGTACAGGGAGTGTAGTATGTGCATCCAACATAGACAGCCCTGCAGCACCACCTGAGGCATGATTGCCATGTGTTAAGCAATGTAACACCATGTAGTATATGCAAACTTGATGACCCTGACTAACATTCTACCCTCACCAAGCATGATGCCACAATATGAAGACGAGATGATCAATTAAAATAATTGGCTTAAGTATTGCTGTTAGTAAAAGGGGATCCAATGCGTGCCAGCCTGGGATGACATGCTGAGCAAGACATGATGCTCCACCTGCTAGGGATGGTGTGCACCTATCAGTCCTGGCCTTTAGGATACTGGCAAAGGCTGTTGTCACCCCCACTGTGCCTTGAATAGGTAAGGCTCAAAACACAAACCCACCTCCATAGGTATCACAAGGGATAAGAACCTAGATGCAATGCTACCCAATGCCAGATGTCTAAACTGCAAGATGCATGCAGTCTAAACTCCCCTCAGCATGGAGAATGTTTATATCTGTCCTGTAACAGAAAACTGGGTTAAGGCTCACAAGAGCACCCTAACACTGCCAGGTTACACCTCATACCATGCTTTACAGCCCCAAAACATGGAACAAACTACAAAAGGAGGGTGAGTAGCAATAATTGTCAAGGATAACCACACCCCCATGTTGGTACCACAACAAGAAGCAGCATGGACTATCCATGGTCAAGTAACAGTGGCTAATACTGCCTGCCAGTTTGTAGCCTGCTACAGACTACCCTCCTAATGCCAGGAACTGCACTTGGCCTATGTTGGAACACATGGAAATATCAAGCTCTCCAAACAACATTATATTGGGTGACTGAAAATACTCAAACATAGACTGGGAGCATTATTCCAGCTCCAACACCCTAGGCCAAAGGTTCCTAGAATCCATAAACCAAAATGCCCAGGAACAACGTACCACTCCCACAAGAGGGATAAGCATACTGGATGTGATAATCAGCAACATGGGTACTCTATGGCCAGATGAGAAGTGTATCCCTCACTGGTAAGATCAGACCATAGAGTAATCACACTGGATATTCACATCCTGACCACAGTCCCTGGCCAGAAAACCACAGTGAAAAACATGTGTAAAGGAAATGTTGCACTCCTCCAAACTGATGTGGAATCCATTAAAGGCCCTGTGCCTGTGGAAAATATGGGCCACACCTCAGAACCCTTTATAAATGCATTCTACGATCACTGTCAGGAATGCATGAATTATGCAATCCCAAATAAAACCAAGACCAATACCATACATGCAGGCATCTGGCATGGTGGACCCCAGCCATTACCAAACCATACAAGAGAATGAGGAAGCCACTACACGACAGAGCAAACCCAAAAAGGGAAGTAATCTCTGATCAGTATTATGGCAATAAAATATGGCCACTCATAAAATCCACTAAGGCCAGCTACAACAAGTTGAATCTGTGAATCTTGGGCAATGTTACACCTAACCCATGTACACAGACAACCCCCCCCCCCAAGAAATACAAATATATGTGAGAGATGCAACCATGTCTCCAAACTGGAGGCTGAGCTCTCTTAACTCAGTACTGTCTGAACTAGTCAGGAGGAGAAGGTAACCACACACACCACAAACCCAGTCTCACATACACCTATCACAACTGCAAACCAAAGACATAAACACACAAAAACATTCCCGGAGGCTCTAATTAAAAACCACCAAATCAACAGAGGCCTACAAAGCAGACACCCAAGCAGCCACTACCCCCAAACATAGCACATGCAACACATAGTACACAAAGTCGGTGTGCCAAACAGTCACAGCCCGTAAGGACAAACAACATGCCTGATACACTTGTAATAGGTGACTCCATAGTCTGACACACTGATGTCCCGCTCACCAGACTGAACAAGGAAAAGGGTACAGTAAGCTGCCTGTAGGCTGCTACAATCCACCACATAACACAAGCATGCAGGTCACTCCAAAGCAAGTACAAGTATGACTCAGTCATTGTCCATACTGGTGTGAATGACCTGAGATGTACCTCCCTGGACTACATGTAAAGAGACATAGAGGAGCTCTCCGATTATGTAGGCCAGGCCGGTATGACTCTGACCCTAAGCAGCATCCTACCCCCACAAAGAATGATGCCACAGTACAAACACAGAATGATCAGCTTTAACAATTGGCTCAATTAAATTACTGGTGTCATTCCAAGGGGATCCAATGTGTGTCTGCTTGGGATGTCATGCTTGACAAGCCACGCTGCTTTGCCAGGGATGGCTTGCACCTGTCACCCCTGGGCGTCTGGATATTGGCTAAGGCTCTTGCCACCTCCATAGTGCCTTTTGTAGGCAAGGCTGAAAAGACAAACCCACCTCCCTAGAAAACATAAGTGGAAAAAACACAAGGGTAATGCTGCTCAATGCCAGAAGACTAAACCTCAAGATGCACGCTCTCGAGGCCCTCCCCGGTATGGAGAACATCGATGTCTGTGCAGTGATAGAAACCTGTATCGAGGCTCCTGAGAGCACCCCAGCACTACCAGGTTATACCTCATATCATGCTTTTCGGCCCCAAAACCTGGACCAAACCACAAAAGGAGGGGGAGTATCCATATTCAGCAAAGATACCCACACGTCCAGGTTACTGACAATGCATGAAGCATCAGAGACCATCCATGTGCAACTAACTGTAGGCAAAACCGCTGTACACTTTGTAGCATGTTACAGACCACCCTCTCAAACCCAGGAACACCACTCAGCCTTCCTGAAGATACTGGAGAGTATGAATGTCTCTCCAAATACCAAACAAGGTACTCACAAATCGCCACATAGGTGGTAATCCATTACGTATGGAAGAAGTAATCAGGGACCTAGGGACACAAGTGGACAGTAACCCCACATGTGACACTCACATTGCCAACGTGGCTAGGAAGACCACCTATATTGGCCACCTTATCATGAAAGGATTCACATCTACATCAAGAGAGGTCATTGTGCCCTATACTCTTCTCTTATCAGGCCCATAATTGAGTACAATGCCCCATTTGGGATGTACCTTACCCGACACCTGCAGCAGTTAGAAAGACCTCAAAAGTACCTCAACAAGAGGATAAAGGGTCTCAAACATTTGTCATATGCTGCCTGGCTGACAACACCCCAGCTGTATGCAGTCACATACTGCATACTCAGAGGCGATGTATGCCCGATGTACAAGGCCATGTCCAATACAGAATTGATGGACATGCTCCACCTCAGAAAATCCAAATCCATCAGAGCCGCGAGAGATGTCAACCTCAACACATAAATAAATAGGATGTGCTGGAGGGACAGATTCATAACCCAGAGGCTCCCTACACTCTGGAACAGAATCCCACTCCATGTTAGGCAGAGCCCCTCACTGACTCTCTTCAACAGGAATCTTGCCAAGTGGATGGGAGATCGTAGATTTACACTGGGGGTCTTCACTGTGTCACATCTAGACAGAGGCACAGTAAAGTAAACCCTAAATGGGCATAATATTCACATAGCAAGGGGTGGCGAAAGCCACACACACTCTGGCTAGGCTTATAAATGCCCTAAGGCAGATAGCCTAGTATGAACCTATGAACCTATGAAGATACAAATTGTACAGGACACTAAGGATAAATACAAGGCTTTCTTAACTGATGGTAGGAACCTTGTTGGGAATTCACAGATATGCTCTGAATTACCAAATATTACAAACAATACACCAAACCCACACACATTGCCAACATCCAACCTGACAGGTTCAGTGCAAACCCCCCCCCCCCCAAAATGCCAAATATCTATCCCAGCAGAATGCTGGCCCCCTGACATTGCAGATGCTGATGTAACAGCCAGCATCTTCAAAGCAATCACAGCATCAATGGTATGAGATGGTGTCCTGGGCTGTGTCCAACATGAACTCCAAGAGGAATGGAACGCCAAATAACAGTACTGCTCAATTTCAGCTTTACCACAGGATATGTACCCAAAGAGCGGTGTACAGCAACAGTGGTCCCTCTCCACAAAGGTGGTGCCTGAATGGACACTGCAAACTATCACCCCAGAATCCTGACAAGCTTGGTCTGCAAAGCTATGGAAAGGATCCTCATGGACCTCAGAAATAAAGATATTGGGGACCTACAGACACTGGACCCTACCCAGTGTGGCTTTCTTAAGGGCAGATCCTGCCCCTTAAACATGTTTGACTCATTTGAAACAGTCATCAAGGCCATTGATGAGGGGAATGTGGTCCACACAGCCTATCTGGACCTTGCAAAAGCCTTCGATACAGTACCCCATGTGTTCATTATAGATAAGCTCACCAGCTTAGATATAAACCCCTATGTCAGTAGATGGGTTGCAAACCAGCCCAAGGACAGAACTGACATGGTCAGAAATGCTGCAGCCATGGCAGACTACAAACCAGCTACAACTGGCATCCCACAAGGCTCGGTCCTGGGACCTCCCTTGTTGGTATATATTTCCCATAGGTACAGGCCAACATGGATGGAATGTGTCTGAACAAGTTTGCAGAGGACTACAAACTGGGCACCATATCTGACCCTCCAGCTGTCACAAGCATCCTACAAAATGGCCACATAGAAACAGCCAACTGGTGCCAGAGCCATGTCATCAAGCTAATTGCAGAAAAGTGTATAGTCATCCCCTGTGGATAAACAGTAAGTGCCCACCAATGACCACATAGGTGTTAACCCATTAAGTACTTTAGAAGTAATAAGAGACCTGGGGACACAAGTTGATAGATATCTTGCATTTGACAACCCTGTGGCTGTAATGGTTACAGAAACATACCATATACCCACCTAATCATGAAGGTAGTCACATCTAGATCAGGGGAGGTCATCGTGCCTCTTCAGTCATCCCTCATCAGCCTCACAATTGAGTACAATGGCCCCTGTGGGATGTACCTCAGCAGACACCTCCAGCAACTGGAAAGACCCCAAAAGTACCTCACCAGGAGGATCAAAGAGCTCAAACAGATGCCATGTGTTGCCTGATGAAACAAACTGCAGCTCCACACAGTACCATACTGCTTGCCCAGAGGCAATCTGTGCCTGATGTATAAAGCCATGTCCAAGCTGGAATCAATGAACATGCTGCACCATGTACAATCTGAATGCCAGTGAGCTATGCACATAAGAGACCTGAACCCCAGCACTGACATACATAGGACATGCTGTAGTGATTGATCCATAACCCAGAAGCTCCCTCCACTCTTGAGTAAACTCCCAGTACAGGTTAGCCAGAGAGTCCCTCATTGACTCTCCTCAACAGGAACCTTGATGAGTGGATGGGAGATGGTAGGTTTACCCTGGGTATCACTGTTATGTCATGGGTAGACAGAGGCACAGTATACTAACCTTGAAATATGTCATGTCAAAATCCAGTTACAATGTGTGTTGAAGGACAAACACACTCTCTGACTAGCAGTAGAAATGGCCTAGGGCACATCGCTAGTGTTTGTCAATGTCCACCCAAGTTGTGGAATACACTACCAATGTTGGACAAGCCTGGTTTAAGTAGTCCATATCCAAACAAAATGCAACATGATCATATGTGCACAACTGGCCCTTAACCAGTCTGGTGTGCTCACTATGAATATTTAAAGTAGTGATAGGACTGAAACCCATGATACTGTCCACCACAGTGAAAGTACTGAACCAGTACACTATACGATATTACAGTGTTTGGTCAGTATGAAAGGATGTTGACAACTGTATGCAAACTATCCCATGGAAACCCTGCAGGCACAGTTTAATCCCTGTTGGGTTCAGACACAAAGCAGTTGGGCAGTAAGTACACAACATGACTCCCAACACACAACTATAAATGTGAAATATTGTTGAAGTTCACACACAACCACAAATGTGGTGGACTGCAGATTTCAACATACGGAAAGCTTACACTGGACAAGCTCGCACACTTTGATAAATGAGACATATGTCAGGCAACAAGCCATGGAAAGCCTGAACTGGGCATGCTCACACACTTAGGCCATGTCTCAGTTTAGCATTTGGCCACACATATATGGTATTTGTATGTGTTAATCCAGGAACCAACCACAATACAGCAATCTGCCCAGTGCACACAGTTAAATGACTACAGAGACATAAGTTAAATAGTGGATCCCTCTCATATTCAAACATCTTCCACAGATATGGAAGTTGTTCATAGAAACAGGGAAAGCTATGGCAATAAAGACCTGCAAACAGTTTATCAGCAACAAATATTGTGCATCTGAAAATTAAACATATGGGTGTAGAGGTCAATACTAGGCTGTTTGCCCTAGAGAATACAAGCTTAGCCAGAGTGTGCTTGGCATCTGCCTCCCCAGTACAGTAGGCTACTGTGCCTCTGTAAAGTAGGTCACAGAAGGCACCGTTTAAGGCTAGTGTGCTGTGCCTCCGTCAAGCAGGGACACAGTGGAGATCCCAGGGGTTGAATTTGCAATGTCACATCCATGTGGCTGGTGTTTGCTGGAAGATGGTTGGCAAGGACGTATAGCAGTAATTGGGCGTCAATTACAGACTGAGGGGAGCCTTATCTGCAGTGTCTGGACAATGTCACTGTCAACACCTTGACGTGATGAGTTTGAGGGATTGAAGTTTTGTGCCAATACTGTTCAGAGGCATCCTCCCTCTGTGGGATATTGCTCTGTAATGTATTAGCTCCCTCCTTCTGTTGTACAGCTTATATATGTCTGGTGTACACCAGACAGGTCTCCTGTTGTGGAGGAGTCATGGGTTTATTTGGGATAGCATGATCAATGCAAACCTGCCAGATGCTCATAGAATGCTATTGTCAAGGATTATGCAGAGTGGCCTGTATAATCCCCCAGCATGGGTCCTTTGAAGTCTTCCACCCCAGTCTTCACAAGTGCAAAGTCTGCTTTTGATAAATACTTTGTTTGCAGTGACTTCCTTGCCTGGGGTGGGGATGGGATATGGATGTCCAGGGAAAGTTGGGTATGGTCAGATATTAACAATGGTGGTCTACCTCTGGTGTGGAACATACAGTCCCCATGTTGCAGATGGTCAGGTCCAATATGTATTCCCCCTTGTGGCTGTGGTGAGTGGTCCTGCCATAGCACATGGATTCACAAATTGTAGTGGCTGTAGGGTGATGTTGTTGAGGCCTGAGTAGTTCCCCCACACAATATACCTGTACCTGACGTTAACCACTGTAATGGTGTATGTGAACACCTTCATATCCTACACTGTTTCCAGGGAAGAAAAGTGTGTGTCCTGGATATGGGAGGGGTGGTCTGAACTGGTTGTGTTGTGTGTTACAGGTCCTGTGGTCACAAAGCATGGTATAAAACATAACCTGGCAGTGCTGATGTGCATATCTGTCCCTGAAGTAGGCGGCTGTTAATGCATATATATGCTATCCCCCTAACTGACAGATAGTAATAGATGTGCATACGTCTATATAAATAATGATGTCAGCACCCTATAAATACTGCAGGAGAAATACAGATGCCCAGTAATTCGAGTAACGCGCTCCACTAATGCGTCTCTCTCAAGTGTCATAATATAGTTAGGTAGGGGTTTGAATCCTGCAAATGCTGTGCGTGTGTGTTTGGGTGAGGGGGGTAGTGTGTGTGAAAGAAATGTCCCTTTTGGCAACTAGAAGAACACACTACATGATGCACATTCTTATTTCTAAACACTGATGATGTCAGCACCCTATAAGTACAGCAGGAGAAGTGACACCTCCCAGTAATGCGAATAGCGTGCTCTGCTAATGCGTCTCTCTCAAGTGTCATAACATAGTTAGGTAGGGGTTTGAATCTTACAAATGCCATGTGTGTTTTTGTCACACAGTTTGTCCATGTGTGTGGGGTGTTGCTCTTAATATTGTATGACATAGATCATATCAGTAATGTCAATGCACACATGAGGTATGTGTGTGCCACATAGACATATGTACCTGTGACCTTAAATAGTTCCCATGTGTGAAGCCTGCCTCATGTGAATACATGTAATTTACATTACACAACTTTACGACTGTGGTTTTCTGTGCAGGGGCTGCATTTGGTATGTGGATATACAGTGAGAGTAGTCTATGGTGTCATCTTACCAGCGAGGGATACACTTCTGGTCTGGAGCATATAGTCCACATGTTGGTGATGAACAGGTGCAGCATGTTTTCCCCTCTTGTGGGAGTGGTAACAAGTTGTTCCATAGCAACTGAGTGTATGGATTCTAGGAACCTTACACCTAGGGTGTTGGAGCTACAGTAATGCTCCCAGTCTATGTGTGGGTAAATGAAGCTGCCCAATATATTGTTGTTTGGAGACACCTGCAGATATTCATGTATTCTTAAGTAGGCCAAGTGGGTTACCTGGGTTTGGGAGTGTGGTGTGTGCCAGGCTGTGAACTGGAAGGCAGTCTTACCCACTGTTAGTTGCACATGGATAGTCTCTGATGCTTTGTGCTGTGCCACCAACCTGGAGGTGTGTGTATCTTTGATGAATATTGATACTCCCCCTCCTGTTCTGTTTCAGTGCAAGTTTTGGGGCCGACAAGCATGGTATGAGGTATAACCTGCCAGTGCTGGGGTGCTTTTGGGGCCCTTGAACCAGGATTCTGTCACTGCACAGATATTGATGTTCTCCATGCTAAGAACAGTTTCCAGTGCATGCATCTTGAGGTTTACACTGCTGGCATTGAGTAGCATTACTATTAGTTTCCTATCCCTTGTGATACCTATGGAGGTGGTCTTGTCTTTTGAGCCTTGCCTAAAAAAGGCACTATGGGGTTAGCAAGAGCCTTTGCCAATATCTGAAAGCCCATGGGTGACAGGTGCAAACCGTCCCTAGCAAAGCAGCGTGGCTTGTCGAGCATGTCATCCCAGGCTGACAGGCATTGGATCCCCTTTGAATGACACTGAAACATAAGCCAATTGTTGAAATTGATCATCTTGTCTACATATTGTGGCATCACTCTTGGTGAGGGTAAGATGCTACTCAAGGTCAGGGTCATACCAGTCTGGGACACATGCTCAGAGAGCTCCTCTATGTCTCTTATCATGTAGTCCAGGGAGGTACTTCTCAGGTCATTCACACTGGCATGGACACTGACTGAGTCATATTTTTACATGCCTTGGAGTGACCTGTGTGCTTGTGTTATGTGGCAGATCATAGCGCCCGACAGGCATCTCACCATGACCTTCTCCTTGTTCAGCCTGGTGAGCGGGACGTCAGTGTACCTGACAATAGAGGCACCTATCACAGGTGTAGCAGGTGCGTTGTTTAGCCTTACGTGCTGTGACTGTTCGGCAAACTGGCTTTGTGAGCTATGTGTTGCACGCATTCTGTTCTGAGGTAGCGGTTGCTTGTGTGTCTGCTTTGGAGATGTCTGCTGCTTAGGCAGAATTTTATTTAGAGACTCCGAGTATGTTTTCATGTGTTTATTTGTTTGGATTGCTGTCATGGTAGGTCTATGTGAGACTGGAATTGTAGTGACTATGGTTTCCTTCTCCTCCTGACAGGTTTTGCCAGTACTGAGTTGAGAGAGCTTAGCCTGCAGTTTGGCGACATGGTTGCATCTCTCACATGTGTTGGAATTTGTTGGGAGGAGGAGAGGGTTGTCTGTGTACATGAGGCAGTTGTAACATTGCCTGTAGATTCCCAGATTCACCAGCTGGACTGGAGAGGAGATTGACAACTGACCTTTGGATATGCTAGAATAGTACTGGGAATTCCTTTATAATTAACAACAAAGAGGGCCAATGGGGAACAAGGTACTCAAGGTGAGTTTGTGAGGGTGTAGTGCTTTTAATTTGTTAGTGCTGGCATATATAAATGCTTTAGTGAGCAAGTGCCAGGTAACTCAAATGCAATGTGTTACAGGTAACTTAATTGCATAAATGACAAACAGTAACTTTCTGTCAAGCGAAACAAGGACATACGTACAGTAAGCAATGCAGATGTCACTAGGGATCCACAGAGGCTCTGTAAAGCTGCATTTCAGGTGGAATTAGTGTTTCAGGGTAATAACAAGCAAACAAGCATACAAACATAGCTACATTCAGCAGGCATGGATCTAGTCTATGCTACAGCAAACAAGGTGTATCAATTTCAGTAAGAAACAGTTCAAATATGCAGGCACTATAAGCCTTTAGCCAGAAATTCCCAGCTCAGACGGGCAGAGTCCAGCCTCTCCTCCCACAAGAGTGCAGACCATGAAACTTCGTAATGTAAAATAACTGGCCTGAAGCCCAAGTGCTTAAATCAGAACTAATACACATTTAGAATAACAGACACTGAGCCCTCAATCAGCAGTTCCCAACTTAGTAGGCTGTATGCTACCTGTCCTGCCACCACAGTACCCCTGACATTTAATGAGACTCACCTCCTGTCATAGTTAGTTGTGTGTTTTGGGGCTGTCAAGCATGGTATGAGGTGTAACCTGGTAGTGCTAGGGTGCTCTTGGGAGTCTTGAACCTGTTGTCTATTACTGCACAGATATCAACATTCTCCATGCAGAGTAGAGGTTGTACTGCATGCATCTTGCGGTTTACATGTCCATCATTGAGTATCATTACTTCCATTTTCTTATCCCCTGTGCTACCTATGTAGGTGGCCTTCTGTTTACAGCCTTACCACCAGAATGCAAAGATGTGCAGACATTACACTATGGTAATTAATAGGGGTGTACCAAACAATACAATGACAATCATACTGTTAATGCATCAGGCATGCTGGGATATACCCACAATGATATCATTACGCTGTACAGTTGACAACATGATAATATTACTACACTTCTATATAGTCACCCTGTGCATCAGCACCATGTTAACTGGTCCTGCATCGATGTTACAGATTGCAGGAGGTGGCACAGTTTCATCATATGCACAGGGTGTGTACTTGGTATGCCTGAGTCTGCCACTGATACAACCAATCGACATGTATGTGTGTGTGTGTTAGTGAGGGACAACCGTAGAAGATGGGGCAATGTTGATGCAGTGTGTGCGTGTATGTGTTAGCCCTAGGTGTTAGCATTATGCATGTGTGTATGCATGCACACAGTTCCACCTCGTGGCTGCCATATATGGGTGTTTGTGGACAGCCACAGACTGTACCTGCCAGGTCATACAGATCACTCTCTCTCTGGCCACAGACACGGTACCTGTGCCTGGCAGGGGTGCTACGGACAGTATCAGGTATTAAGCCAGACTGGGTACTATCATCAGAAGCAGGTGGTTGATGACTGGAGACATGTCCCTGCTGGGACTGTCCAGAGCCACGTGCATGTGGTCTCCTAGGGCGGTCTGATTACAGCACAGACCCAGCATTGCTGGGCCTGTACTGGCACTGTGGGAGTGGCCATGGGTTTGTTGTCGTCCGCGACAACTGCGAGCTGCTGCTGTTGCTGGCATTCATCCACGTCAATGCCTCAACCGTCCTGTGTTGCCCTGGCTCATGGACATGTAGTTGTGGAACAGATCTAATGTGTCCCCCCAACGTCTGTCAATGACCTCGGTGAAATTACGGATGGCAGCCGCAACGTCATGCATAGTGTCATTCATAGCAGTGCGATGTGCTCTCAGCTCCATCAGACCCTGTCTGGTGTACCGTTCCATACGTGACTGTGCCTACATTACAGCCCGGAACATAGCTGAGGTTGAAAGACCTCTGTGGGCACGTCTGATAGGGGCAGTATGACCACGGATGCTCCCACGAGAACCCCTGGACATCTGCCTGTGTAGTACCATGTCAGGACTCTGGCCATGGCTGCTGTAAGGGGATGCATGTGCCACTGATACCACATTACCCTGGTCAATGCCCACTGTATGCTGTCCATCACCTAGGGATATTGGTGACAATGGATGTATTGGCAGGATGACTGTATGCATTGATGGGGTTGACAGCTGTTTACTGTTGATTGGCTGACCAACAACAGACCCTGTCACACCTCCCTGTGCCATTACACAGGTAGCATCATTATCACTATCCCCAGCAGCAGATTCAGGTTCCCTGCTGCACACCACCAGAGCAGCACCAGAACCTGTGAGAGGAAGACAGGAAACACAGTTTACAATGTGTACACAATATTACCACACATGCACGCATGCACACATGCACACATGGGCACATGCACACATGGGCACATGCACACATGCACACATGGGCACATGGGCACATGCACACTCCTGAGTACATGAGATACAAACACACCTGCAATCAAACACACAGCAATACCATTTTAGGGTATTATTACTATTATTATCATTAGAATTAAAGGATTGTTATTACACACTCACCAGCATGGGTTGGCTGCCTTCCTGTTATACCAGAGGGACCTGCACAAATAAGACATTTATTGTCAGTGGGCACAGCTGTGCCATTGATACTGTGAGTATGATACAATTCAGTAGTACAACAGTTGGCTTTCACAGGTCTACTCCCGATATTGAGAGTATTACTCGTGCACAATAATTACCAGGATAACAGTTACAAACACAGTACACACCTCACACATGCATAAACTACCAGTGTAGAGAACAGTCAACTATAGATATGGCATGCTACCTGCATGCTCCAAGTCCTCCTGCTGGGTGGCTCCAGCCTCCATCATTACACATGTGTGCAGATGTTGTTGTTGTTGGGCTGGAGCCACAACACTTAGGAGGAGACCCTCCAGTCAGGTGAGGGGAGGGGTGTATAGCTGCCCCACCACCTGTGGCAAGCTGTTGCCTGTGGATATCAGATGCACGCTGACGGACATTTCTAATTAAATCACTGCAGTGATGGCGTACCTGCTCATATGTCCGGTTATGCATGCCTATGTCATTTAACCGACGGACAAGGTCTTGCCACAGTGCAGCCCTCTCCTGCTGGTTCTGGCTGGTGCGGGAAAAGAGTGTGGCAAACTCCCGCACCAGGCTCTGGTGTATCTCCTCTTCCTCTGCAGCAGAGTAAGTGGGGTTGCAATGGTGCACCATTGCCCTGGAAGGAAAAGAAAAATATGTGAGCAAGTGATATGGCACACATAATACTCTACTGTAGTGATATCACTGAACTGCCATATGTAGCATCTGTCTGTCTATTGGGGGATACACATGTAAATGACCACATATCAGTGCTCAGCTGACAACTCTGTGACAGTGCCTGGCACACTCCATACAACAAACAAGTATACTCCAGCAGTCAGCACACTGTTTGAGGTCCAATGCACAGCCTCACACTGGGGGGTTGTATCAAGGTAATGTATGGGGAACATTGTCAACCCATGCAATGCATGCAATGCATAGTACAAATTTCACTGGTAATGCACCGTAGTCTTTGTTGCCATAACCATACCTACACCACAGTCACATACAGGGAACCACAGCACAACATATGGCAATGTAGTATGTTTGTATCCCAATACCTGACACATCTTTCTCTGGCCTCACACCAATGACACACACTACCATGACAGACACAAAGTCATGCTGAGCAATCACACCATTACAGACCTTGCACACAGTCAGTGGCACACTCACTCCACCTCACATAGTTGGTATTGCAATGACTACATGTGTGTGTGTGCATTGTGTCATAGGCAGGTAGTATGCTATTGGGCCTGGGCCTACAGCAGCATACTGTTATGCTACCCTGCCCCTTGGGACACATGTAATGTGATTGTACTTGCTCCTGTTAAACAGTTACACAGGGTGACTCATATGGCATACTACCTAACTGCATAACATTCAACAGGGGTATGTCTAACATCTACTAATAGGGATCCTTGCTTCTTAATGCTGAGTGGTATACTCCAGGGTATGGCTTATTTGTGGGTAGGAACCTGTACCTCCCCCATGTGCTCTTTACTGCGGTGCCAAGGATGACAGACATAGGTCATTTATGCTGGGGATATTGTGAGGTGTTACCATGGTTGTTGGACAACTGTTATGGGTGTGACTTAACTATGTATATCCAGCAGTGGTAACCTCTGTGTAGGTAGTTTGAGAGGCACTCTATCTGTGGTTTTGTCAGTCACTCTGCATAGGTAATGTGTTTGAGGGCATTATCACTGTTTGTTAGGTATGACCGTGTCCTTCTCCCTTTCTGTAGTTCTCATGGGAGGTACATACCGTGTAGGACATTGTGAGGTGTAGAGGGGTACAGTGACCTACATTTCACTAGCTGACACACCATTTCTGCTGACATGTACCATGTACAGGTATTACAAGACTGGTGTGCCACTGTGAATATCAAAGGGGAGGCTATTGTACACTTGTTTCCCATGTTCCCTCCTGACATATCCAGTAGTAGGCAGGCAACCACATATGTGGTGGTTAGTGGTGTAAGTGTTTTGGAAAGGGGTATGGTACTCCTGTATCCATAATGGTGTTCAGTCCATGCCTTTGTCAACAGGCACCTGTTGCAATACATCTGCACACATGTGCCTCTCTCAGTATATATATATATATATATATGTATCTATATATATATATATATATATATATATATATCTATAGAGATAGAGAGGGAGAGAGAGAGAGAGAGAGAGAGAGAGAGACAGATATTCATATACATACATATCTGTAGACATTCATATCTGTCTGTATATGTGTATGTATCTATTCTATATATGTATGTGTCTATTACATAATATATGTATATACATATTCTATTCATCTATCTATATATGTTCATAGGTTCATAGGTAGGTACTAGGCTATCGGCCCTAGGGCCCATACAAGCCAAGCCAATAAATGTACCCTGGCTTTCGCCACCCAAGAAAAGTATTTTCCTATGCCCCTGTCGAGCAGAGCCACAGAAGTGATCCCCGGGGTGAATTTCCCATTTCCCATCCAATCATCAGGATCTTTCTTGAAGAGTGCTAATGAGGAGCTCTGTTTGACATAGATAGGTAGTCTGTTCCAGAGTATGGGAAGTCTCTGGGACAGGAATCTATCCCTCCAGCATTTTCTGTTTATTGTGGTGACAAGGTTAAGGTAACCTCCAAAATAACCCCTGCACGCAAGGAGTTGCACGGCTAGAAAAATATCAAAAGCAGAGAAAATAAGCCAGCAACAGGTGGACCGCTCATAAATATGTAGTTTAATAATAAACTACTAAAGCAACATAAAGGCTTACAAACAAACCGGTTTCGGCCCGGATTTAAACCTGGCCTTCTTCAGTGTTTAACAAAGAAGCCAATCATGAAGTCTTTTATATAATCATGACAAAATTATGATTGGCTGACAAAAACCACTATGCTCATGAATATTTAACAGAAATGTACTTTCCAAATTTATTATAAGTATTCATTAAGCCCTGGGCTAAAAAGTGCACCAAGTTTGGTGATCCATTTCTTTTCTTTCACATCAAGTTTTTTATGCCAGCCACATTTGTTAGTTCTATCACCAATGATTTTATCAATAGTTGTGAAATGAAATTGTGCCCTATTATGTACAAGTGTATGTTTATATAGTGCATTAGATGTCTTTTTACATCTAATGTCACTCAGATGTTCTGACATACGTAATCTGAGTGGTCGAGAGGTTTGCCCAACATAAAATGAGTGACAGGTACAACATGCCATATATATGGCCCAATCAGTATTACAGTTGGCAAAAAACTGAATATCAAAAACTCTGCCACTATTTCTACTAGTGAATTCTTTTGTTTTCACCATATGTTTACAGTTGACACAATGACCGCAAGGAAAACAACCCATGAGTTTATCCCCAAAATAGTTGTTTGATATACCTGGGGTAAGGTAGATTCAAAATGATGTTTATAATGATTGAAGTGTCCAGCTAGATTCTTTCCTTTACGGAAAGAAAATGAACATTTTTTAGTAATAAGTGTTTGGATTCTAGCATTCGCTTCCAATATATTCCAATTGTCCTTAATAATGTTCATGAAATTATTAGTATTTCTGCCAAATGTGGTTGTGAAACGCAATATATTATTCGTAGTAGATTTCTTTTTATATGTCAAAAGATTTGGTCTATGTAAACCAGAGGCATAATTTCGAGCCATTGTAACATACCCTGAGTTATAACCCCTATCAATAAATCTATTATGTAAATCTTGAGCATGTTGAGCAAATCTAATATTATCAGAACAATTACGTCTGATTCTAATAAATTGTGATTTTGGAATGTTTTTTGCGATATGCTTTGGATGAAAGCTGGAGGCGTGGAGCATGGTGTTATATTGGGGAAACTTCCTATAGATTTCAGTTTTTAGAGTATTATCCATATTTCTGGTTACCAAAACATCCAAAAATGTTATTGATTTTCGATCATAGGTAATAGTGAACTGTATTCCCCATTTGTTATCATTCAGGTATTCCATAAATTCCTGAAGATATGAAACATCAGATCTCCACACCATCCAGCAATCATCCAAACATCTCCACCAAATATCAATTTCAGGTAAGAACAAATTATGAGAATCATCATAGATCATAATTTGTTCTATATAAGCCATAAACAGATCAGCATATACAGGGGCAAAGGACGCCCCCATTGCTGTACCTCTGATCTGCAAAAAGCATTCCTGATTATAGAAAAGAACATTTTTGGTCAACACATGCTCAGTCAGATTTAGCAGGAAGGTATTGAATCCTGGTTGGTACATATTAGATTTATAGAGCCAAAATTCAATAGCATCCAGTCCGGCCCAATGTGGAATATTAGTATATAATGAGCACACATCCAATGTACAGAGCCACCAGTCCGAATCCAACTGCATATCATTAACAATACCCAAAAATTGAGTAGTGTCCTGTATTCGAGATCTAACAAATGACAACAGAGGCTTCAAATGCATAGTTAGAAATTCAGAAAGTGGCTCGGTGAGTGAGCCCATACCCGACACAATGGGCCTACCTGGTGGATGTACAAAATCCTTATGTATTTTTGGCAGAAAGTAAATATATTGTCTAATAGGGTCAGAGATAGTTAAATGATGTAGTGTTTTTTTGGTTATGATCCCATTATCAAAAGCAGAATGTAAAAAGCCATCAATTTCCTTTTTAAATACAGGAGTGGGGTCCAGTGGCATTTTAGTGTAATATCGAGCATCCTCCAATTGTTTATGTGCTTCAATATCATAATAACTCCAATCCAACACAACCACTGCTCCTCCTTTGTCTGCATTGATAATGACCAAATCTTTATTACGTACTAGTTCTTCCAAACAGGACATCTCACCATCAGTCATATTATTGGGCATAGGTAAACAATGATTAAATTGAAAATGTAACTCATTAAGTACACTACGTAAAAATAAGTTAACAGTTGGATGCATAGGGGGTGTGAAAGATGAAGCATGATATTTAAAGATATCCATTTGTAACTGTTCAGCATCCCCTTTGTCCTGAAAAAATAATTTAAGATTAATAAGTCTGCAAAATGAAAATAAATCCTGTGCAAAATTATCCTCAGAAACAAAAAAAACGGGAATGAAAGATAATCCTTTGTTTAATAGAGATATTTGTTCAGCAGTAAGTACAGTGTTGGAAATGTTACATACATTATTTATTTGTTCGTCAGTACTTCCATCAAATTTTGTAGACTTGTAATTTTTCTTATGTTTCCTGCCACCCCTCCTCCCTCTGTGTTCCCTAAAGGGGGTGTGTAGTTTTGATACTGTTCTAAAAGAAAGAAAACTTAAAAAATTTTCTCGTGATCTTTCTGATTATGAGAAGGGCAACCTTTTAAAAATATAAGACACGTTAGATTTCAAGAAGGGTACAATAAAAACAAAAACAAAAATTCATCTAATCCCAAAAGGAAACGACCGCGTTCTATACATAAAGGACGTGGTAATAATATTGAATCTACTGATTATGATACTTCATCAGGGACAGATACAGAAACACAGTCCACTATGGATTCCCCAACTCCTAAACGAAAAAACTACACACCCCCTTTATCATGCTTCATCTTTCATACCCCCTATGCATCCAACTGTTAACTTATTTTTACGTAGTGTACTTAATGAGTTACATTTTCAATTTAATCATTGTTTACCTATGCCCAATAATATGACTGATGGTGAGATGTCCTGTTTGGAAGAACTAGTACGTAATAAAGATTTGGTCATTATCAATGCAGACAAAGGAGGAGCAGTGGTTGTGTTGGATTGGAGTTATTATGATATTGAAGCACATAAACAATTGGAGGATGCTCGATATTACACTAAAATGCCACTGGACCCCACTCCTGTATTTAAAAAGGAAATTGATGGCTTTTTACATTCTGCTTTTGATAATGGGATCATAACCAAAAAAACACTACATCATTTAACTATCTCTGACCCTATTAGACAATATATTTACTTTCTGCCAAAAATACATAAGGATTTTTTACATCCACCAGGTAGGCCCATTGTGTCGGGTATGGGCTCACTCACCGAGCCACTTTCTGAATTTCTAACTATGCATTTGAAGCCTCTGTTGTCATTTGTTAGATCTCGAATACAGGACACTACTCAATTTTTGGGTATTGTTAATGATATCCAGTTGGATTCGGACTGGTGGCTCTGTACATTGGATGTGTGCTCATTATATACTAATATTCCACATTGGGCCGGACTGGATGCTATTGAATTTTGGCTCTATAAATCTAATATGTACCAACCAGGCTTCAATACCTTCCTGCTAAATCTGACTGAGCATGTGTTGACCAAAAATGTTCTTTTCTATAATCAGGAATGCTTTTTGCAGATCAGAGGTACAGCAATGGGGGCGTCCTTTGCCCCTATATATGCTGATCTGTTTATGGCTTATATAGAACAAATTATGATCTATGATGATTCTCATAATTTGTTCTTACCTGAAATTGATATTTGGCGGAGATATTTGGATGATTGCTGGATGGTGTGGAGATCTGATGTTTCATATCTTCAGGAATTTATGGAATACCTGAATGATAACAAATGGGGAATACAGTTCACTATTACCTATGATCGAAAATCAATAACATTTTTGGATGTTTTGGTAACCAGAAATATGGATAATACTCTAAAAACTGAAATCTATAGGAAGTTTCCCCAATATAACACCATGCTCCACGCCTCCAGCTTTCATCCAAAGCATATCGCAAAAAACATTCCAAAATCACAATTTATTAGAATCAGACGTAATTGTTCTGATAATATTAGCTTTGCTCAACATGCTCAAGATTTACATAATAGATTTATTGATAGGGGTTATAACTCAGGGTATGTTACAATGGCTCGAAATTATGCCTCTGGTTTACATAGACCAAATCTTTTGACATACAAAAAGAAATCTACTACGAATAATATATTGCGTTTCACAACCACATTTGGCAGAAATACTAATAATTTCATGAACATTATTAAGGACAATTGGAATATATTGGAAGCGGATGCTAGAATCCAAACACTTATTACTAAAAAATGTTCATTTTCTTTCCGTAAAGGAAAGAATCTAGCTGGACACTTCAATCATTATAAACATCATTTTGAATCTACCTTACCCCAGGTATATCAAACAACTATTTTGGGGGATAAACTCATGGGTTGTTTTCCTTACGGTCATTGTGTCAACTGTAAACATATGGTGAAAACAAAAGAATTCACTAGTAGAAATAGTGACAGAGTTTTTGATATTCAGTTTTTTGCCAACTGTAATACTGATTGGGCCATATATATGGCATGTTGTACCTGTCACTCATTTTATGTTGGGCAAACCTCTCGACCACTCAGATTACGTATGTCAGAACATCTGAGTGACATTAGATGTAAAAAGACATCTAATGCACTATATAAACATACACTTGTACATAATAGGGCACAATTTCATTTCACAATTATTGATAAAATCATTGGTGATAGAACTAACAAATGTGGCTGGCATAAAAAACTTGATGTGAAAGAAAAAAAATGGATCACCAAACTTGGTGCACTTTTTAGCCCAGTGCTTAATGAATACTTATAATAAATTTGGAAAGTACATTTCTGTTAACTATTCATGAGCATAGTGGTTTTTGTCAGCCAATCATAATTTTGTCATGATTATATAAAAGACTTCATGATTGGCTTCTTTGTTAAACACTGAAGAAGGCCAGGTTTAAATCCGGGCCGAAACCGGTTTGTTTGTAAGCCTTTATGTTGCTTTAGTAGTTTATTATTAAACTACATATTTATGAGTGGTCCACCTGTTGCTGGCTTATTTTCTCGACAAGGTTAAGGTCCCTAGAGTGTGTAGTTCAGCGGGATTGGGATTTCTTTAAGTGGAGCTTGTCCAACAGCTCTGGGTTTGACATAGCTTTGTATGTTAGGCAGAGATCACCCCTGAGTAGGCGATATGCCATGGAGTCAAGCTGTAGTTTTTTGAGACGGTCTGCATAGGGCATCTGTTTGAGGCCAGTAATCCTCTTTGTGAGGTATTTCTGTGGTCTTTCCTGTTGTTGTAGTTGTCTTGTGAGGTACATACCAAAAGGGGAGTTGTACTCTATAATGGGTCTAATAAGTGATGAGCAGAGGGGAACAATGACCTCTTTTTTCTGGATGAGAATCATTTTCTGATGAGATGAGCCACGTAGAAGGATTTCCCGACCACTGTGGTGATGTGATTATCAAAGGAGAGACTACTGTCCACCTGTGTCCCAAGGTCTCTTATCACATTTTCGGCATTAAGTAGACTACCAGCTATGTGGTAGTTCATGGGTACAGAGTTTTTACCAAAGGGGATGACAATACACTTTTTGGCATTGAGCTTCAGGTCATGGCTTTGACACCAGGTATCTGTCTCAGTGAGGCCCTTTTGTAGTTTGTCCACATCGTTAGGAGTTGCGATTATGGCTCCTAATTTGCAGTCATCTGCAAACTTTATTAGCCAAAGACCTTCTGTGTTGGCCTGCACTTCAGAGAAGTAGATACCAAACAGGAGAGGACCCAGGACTGAACCCTGTGGTACTCCACTTGTCACTGGTTTGATCTCGGATTTGGAATACGCTACTTTCACAGTGTGGATTCTGTCCATGAGCCAGTTGGCAACCCATCTTATGACATAGGGATTTATAGGTTCATAGGTTCATAGGTTTATACTAGGCTATCTGCCCTAAGGCATTTATAAGCCTAGCCCAAATTTTTGTGGCTTACGCCACCCCTTATATGAAAAAATACTGTGCCCATTAGTTTGTTGTGCCTCTGTCCAGCAGTGACACAGAGATGATTCCCGGGGTAAACCTACGATCTCCCATCCACAGGTCTAGATTTCTCTTGAACAGAGTCAGTGAGGTGCTCTGCCTCACATGGACCGGGATTTTATTCCACAGCATAGGGAGTCTCTGAGTGATAAATCTATCCCTCCAGCACGTCCTATTTATATCCGTGCTAAGGTTTAAGTCGCTTGCTCTAGTGGTTTTGGTGGATTTGGATTTTTTGAGGTGGAGCATGTCCATTAATTCCGGGTTGGACATGGCCTTGTATGTCAGGCACATGTCACCTCTGAGCAGATGGTATGCAACTGAATAGAGCTGGAGTTTCTTCAATCTGGCAGCATATGACAGATTTTGGAGTCCCTTTATCCTTTTGGTGAGGAACTTTTGGGGTCTCTCCAATTGCTGCAGATGTTGGGTGAGATACATCCCGAATGGGGCATTGTACTCGATCATTGGTCTGATAAGTGAAGAGTACAGGGGAACAATGACCTCACTAGATCTGGATGTGAATCCCTTCATGATCAGGTGGGCAATGTAGAAGGTCTTTCTAACCACTTTAGCAATGTGAGTGTCAAAAGAAAGGCCACTGTCAACCTGGGTCCCCAGGTCCCTGATAACCTCTTCTGTGCTTAGTGGATTGCCACCTATATGGTAGCTTGGGGTTACCTTGTTTTTCCCGAAGGGTATGACTATACATTTTTTGGAGTTAAACTTCAGGCCATGGCTCTGGCACCAGCTATCTGTTTCCGTGAGTCCCTTCTGAAGGATATCCGTGTCCGATGCACTTTCCACTACGGCGCCCAGTTTGCAGTCGTCTGCAAACTTTGTCAGCCAAAGTCCTCCCATGTTGGCCTGTACTTCTGAGAAGTAGATGCCAAACAATAGGGGGCCAAGGACCGAGCCCTGTGGGACACCACTTGTGACCGGCTTGGAGTCTGACACAGCGCCAGCAACTCTAACCCTGTGGGTTCTGTCCTTAAGCCAGTTTGCAACCCATCTTGTGACATATGGGTTTACATTTAAGCTGGTAAGTTTTTCTACAATACCCGAGTGGGGTATTGTGTCTAAAGCCTTTGCAAGGTCAAGGTAGGCTGTATGGACTGCCTTTCCCTCATCAATGGCCTTGGTGACTGTTTCGAAGAAGTCAACCAAGTTCAAAAGGCATGATCTTCCCTTGACAAAGCCAAACTGGGTCGGTTCCAATGTCTGCAAGTCCCCTATATCTTTGTTTATGAGCTCCATTATGATCCTCTCCATAGCTTTGCAGACTAGACTTGTTAAGCTTATGGGGCGGTAATTACCAGGGTCCGTAGAGGTGCCGCCTTTGTGGAGTGGGACCACAGTTGCTGTACGCCACTCCTTGGGCACGTATCCTGTGGTAAGGCTGAGATTAAACAGCTGCCTTATGTGCGGGTTTAGTTCCTCATTTAGCTCGTGTAGCACACAGCCGGGGACACCATCCGGTCCCATTGATGCTTTGTTTTTAGCTTTAGAGAGAGCAGCTTTCACCTGCGCATTTGAGATGTCCGGGAGGCTACACTCGGCTGGGATAGTTATCTCTCCTTTAGGGGAGAGGGTGAAGTTTGCACTGAACCTGTCTGCCAGTATGTTGGCAATGTCTGTGGGTTCAGTGATTTTTGTATAATTTTGGACTAATTCTGAGCATATCTGGGAGTTTCCACCCAGGTTCCTAACATAGCTGAAAAAGGCCTTATGATTGTCCTTTGAATCCATGGCAATTTTTCTCTCAAAATTGGCCTTAGTTGATTTTATGAGTGCTCGTATTTTTTACTAATAATGATCAGGGTGACTTCCTTTTATGGATTTTGTTCTATCATGTAATAGCTTTCTCCTCTTATTGTAAAGTTTGTTAATGGCTGGGGTCCACCAGACTGGACGTTGCCCTTTGTGGAAAGAGTCTTGGTTTTATTTGGGATTGCCTGATCCATGCAGTCCTGGAGGTGTTCATAGAAGGCATTTGTAAGGGCTTCCAGCTTGGGTTGTGGTTTCCACTGGCTCAGGGGCCTTGAAGGATACCACACCAGTCTTGAGTAGTGTGAAGTTTGCTTTAGAGAAGTTCTTCACTATGGTCTTTTTGTTTGGGGTGGGGCGGGATGTGGATTTCCAGTGAGATTAGTTTATGATCAGATCTCACCAATGAGGGATATACTTCGGTGTGGAGCATTTTGTCCCCATGTTTGTGACAATGAGATCTAGTATATTTTCTCCTCTCGTGGGAACAGTGACTAGCTGTTCCATGGCATTTGAATTTATGAACTCCAGGAACCATTGGGCTAGAAAGTTAGGGCTTTAGTAATGTTCCCAGTCTATATTCGGGTAGTTGAAGTCACCCAATATGATGGTGTTTGGAGATACATTTATACCCTCCAGTGTCTTCAGGAAGGCTGTGTGGGGTTCCTGAGTTTGAGAGGGTGGCCTGTAGCATGCTACAATTTGTAGAGCAGTTTTGCCTATGGTTAGTTGCACCTGGATGGTTTCCGAGCCGTGCATTGCCACCAACCTGGAGGTGTGGGTATCCTTTATGAATATGGATACACCCTCCTTTTGTGGTGTGGTCCGGGTTTTGGGGCGGAACGCATGATATGAGGTAAAACCTAATAGTGCCGGGTGCTCTCAGGAGCCTTGAACCAGGTTTCAGTTACAGCACAGACATCGATGTTCTCCATACTGAGAAGGGCCTCGAGTGCGTGCATTTTGAGATTTAGACTTCTGGCATTGAGCAGCATTACCCTCAGTTTCTTCCCATTTTTGTTTTCTAGGGTGGTAGGTTTAGAATTTGAGCCTTGCCTAAAAAAGGCACTATGGGGGTGGCAAGAGCCTTAGCCAATATCCGGAATCCCAGGGGTGACAGGTGCAAGCCGTCCCTTGCGAAGCAGCGTGGCTTGTCAAGCATGTCATCCCAGGCAGACAGACACTGGATCCCCTTTGAATGACACCAGACATTAAGCCAGTTGTTAAAGCTGATCATCTTGTCTCTATATTGTGGCATCATTCTTGGTGAAGGAAGGATACTGCTCAGGGTTAGGGTTATACCTGCCTGGGCTACATAATCAGAGAGCTCCTCTATGTCTCTTTTCATGTAGTGAAATACCTACCTAGTTTAGTGAGCTTATCTATAATTCCAGAGTGGGGGATGGTGTTGAAAGCCTTGGCGAGATCTAAATAAGCTGTGTGAACCATTTTGCCATCATCTACGGCTTTGGTGACTGCTTCAAAGAAGTCAATCAGGTTTAGGAGACATGATCTGCCTTTTACAAATCCAAACTGAGTAGGGTCCAGAGTTTGGAGATTACCAATGTCTTTGTTTATGATTTCCATGATGATACATTCCATGGCCTTGCAGACCAGGCTCGTCAGTCTAATGGGGCAGTAGTTACCGGGGTCTGTCGTGGCTCCCCCTTTGAGGAGTGGGATAAGTGTTGCGGTGCACCATTCAGTGGGTACAAAGCCTGAGGTGAGGCTATGATTGAACATGGTACTTAGGTAGGGTGCCAGTTCATTCAGTAGTTTGTGTAGAACGCAGCCTGGGATATTGTCAGGTCCCATAGATGCTGTGTTCTTGGCTTTGGAGAGTGTGTTTTTTACCTGTGCAGCCATGATTATAGGAACTTTGCATTCTTCCAGTATAGAGATGGGCCCTCTAGGGGGTGAAGTTAGCACTGAACCTATCTGCCAGGATGTTGGCAATATCAGTTGGTTCTGTATATTTAGTGCCATTATGCTGTAACTCAGAGCAGATCTGAGTATTCCCATTTAGATTCTTGACATAGCTATAGAATGCTTTGTGGTTGTCTTTAGAGTCAGTGGCAATTTTGTTTTCGTAACTATCTTTGGAGGATTTTATGAGGGATCTCAGTTTCTTACTGAGGTTGACCAGGGAGTTCCTCCAGTCATGTGATTTTACTTATTTTTGCAACAGTTTCTTTCTTCTGTTGTAGAGTTTGTTTATGGCAGAGGACCACCAGACTGGCTTCCTTTGTCTGGAGGATAACATCTTGGTTCTATTAGGGATAGCATGATCCATGCACTCGTGTAAGTGCTTATAAAGTGCATTCGTGTAGGATTCGGCAGTCATACCTTTGTTGTCCATCTGCATGGGTGTCATGAAGTTTCCCACTTCTTTCTTAAGAAGTGTGAAGTTGGCTTTTCAGAAGTTTGTTACGATGGTTTCCCTAATTGGGGCTAGGGGTGGGATGTGGATGTCTAGGCTGATTACCTTGTGGTCGGATCTGACCAACAAGGAATTGACCTCTGGTGTGGAACACCGGTTTCCCATATTGGTGATGACCAAGTCTAGGATATTGCTGCCCCTGGTGGGGTGTGAATAGGTTGATCCAAGGCGTTGGTATTTATGAATTCTAGAAAACGTTGAGCAAAAGAGTTGGTACATGAGTAGTTTTCCCAGTTAATGGTGGGGTAGTTGAAATCGCCCATTATTAGGGTGTTGGGTTGTACCCCAATACTTTCCAGTGTATCAAGAAATGAGGAGTGTGAATCCTGGGGCATGGTGGGGGTCTGTAGCAAGCTACAATTTGGATTGCGGTCTTGCCCAGAGTTAGTTACACTTGGATAATTTCAGATGCATTATGCTGTGCAACTAGCCTGGAGGTGTGGATATCCTTAATGAATATGGACACGCCTCCGCCTTTAGTGCTTCTTTCTGGGTTAGGTGGCCAAAAGGTGTGGTATGAATTGAAGCCTGGTAATGCAGGGGTGATCTCTGGAGCTTTGAACCAGGTCTCTGTCACTGCACAAATGTCACAGATGTCACCGGTTACGGTGGTGAATTTGTCATTTGAACCTTGTCTGAAAAAGGCACTATGGGGTGGCAAGAGTCTTAGCCAGTATCCGGAATCCTAAGGGCGACAGGTGCAGGCAATCTCTGGCAAAGCATCATGGACTGCCGATCATGTCATCCCAGGCAGACAAATACTGGATCCCCTTAGAATGACACCAGAAGCTTAGCCAATTGTTGAAGTCAATCATTTTGTCCTTGTACTGTGGTATCATTCTGGGTCTATCTATTTCTACATCCCTCTCTATCTATGTATACATATATGCATATTATATATAGATACATTTATAAATATGCATAAATATACATATAATATATATATATATATATATATATATATATATATATATAGATATCTATATATATATCTATATATATACCTTTTTATTTACACATACGAATACACACACTAACATACTGCTAAACATCCATTACTGTACAACCTACATTGTACATTGCACTACAACCTACATTGATATGTGCACATAGCATCCTTCACATACATATGTATGTCCAGCCTTCACTAACATTTGCAGTATGTCCCCTGCCCTATGCACATCTTCATATATATAGATACAGACTACTAACACATATGGAGGGTTCACAGTATGTAGACTATTACATTATTAGTTTACATTACCTTTGTTTGTCACTGCTGTTTGTGATGGCTTGCTGCTGGTTAGCTTGCTGTTTTGTATTGTTTTATTTTCAGCTGTCTGTGTCTCTTTTTCGGTTTTTCTGTTTTTTTTTCTCTCTCTCTCTCTCTCTGTCTCTCCCTCCAGATGTTGCAATGAAAGTATTGCATGTGTGGACTGGGAGTACAGGCTGCTTTTGTAGGTATATGCACATGTGCATGTGATGGCCTCTGCACCAGTTGTTAGCCAGCATTTGCTAATTGCATGCAGCCTGCTGTATGGTAATTGCAGTTCTCACTGTGATTTCAGGACAGTGCTATAAAATGTTAGGTTAGGTTGGCGTAGCCCTTTCAGATTTTCAAGGTGGGGACCATGCTGGTATGCTGTGGACACTGTTGTGTGAGTGTAAAGGTTGGTATGTCTCTCATATTTCAGGCTGTGTTGTAGGCACTGACATGCATGTTGTACTGACACCTGACTATTGCTTCCTCCAGTTTATTCTTCTCAGTGTGTATGTTAACTGACACCTAATAATACTAATACTGTTTAAATGGGAGTATGTGCTTTCCTGTGGGACTTGTGGAGTAACTGGTTTACAGCAGTGGCTCTTGCAATTTGTTGCTATGGCTTCACTATTTGGTCTTTACATTCACTCCTTGAATGCCTGCTAGGTGTCTTTACTGGAATGTGTTGCTATGGCTTTCCTGTTTTCCATTTACATTCACTCCTTGTAATGCTTGCTATATTTCTTTCAGCAGCAATTCCTTATATGTTTGTTGTGGTTTGGTGGTACTGCATGCAGTCTGGTCTGGCCAAGGTGTGGGGCTTGACACCTACAAGGGTATTTTATTTTGCTGCTGAGCAGTAGTGGGGCCTTGTACTTTGTACTAACAGTTATGGATAGCAGGCACATGCAGTGCTTGTGAACTGCTATACTGTCCTTATTTTATTAGTTGGATACCTCCTTTGATATTTGTGGGTTGTACACCTACATGTGGTTGTGCTTGTGGAAGCTATTCTACAGCTATTCACAGAGTGTGTGACAGCAGACAGAATGATATGCCTGTGAGTTTGTGACACTTTCAGGCCTCAGATACTCTCAGGTGTATCTTTTATCAGCCTCAGGGAATGGTTCATATCAGTGGGATACACCCGTGATATATTTCAGATATTCTGCAGTTGTGACTGTGGGGTATTTTGAGCATATGTATTACTACACCATTTATGACATGCAAGTAGTGCATACTTTCAGTAGTTGACAGTTACCATTAGGTGGGATAAAACACCTTTCTGCCTACTGTTAGTACATTTCACAGGGAGTCAGTGGGGCACAGTTAACATTTGTTTTCAAATCAGGGACATCCCTGTAAATCAGTCACAGTTGCGAGGTCTGACCTCTTACCTGTTCAAATATGGCAGTGTTTATCCTGCTCTGATAGTGTGTGTGATTTGCAAGATGCTACTGTCACATTATTACCTACTAGCTACCGACTAGCATGGCTGTTTCTCTTATCACACTAATGTTATACAAATCCACAAGAATTGCCAGTAAAGATACAAGAAAAGCTTTGTGTAATAGCCTTCCTATATTCCCTTTACATTCAGTCCTACTACTTCATGATATATTGCTTTCAGCACAAAGTTCTTGTATATCAGTCATGGCTTAGTGGTAAGTCATGCAGACTAGTGTTTCCAAGGTCCTGGGTTCGAGACTGACAGAGGAATTTTATTTTGCTGCTGAGCAGACTACAGGCCTTGTCATTCAGAGAGACTAAGGCACTTTTAAGCAGTTGTAAGTGGGTTAGCGCTGGTTTGCGCGGAGCTCACGCATGCGCAGTGCCGCTAAGCTTTGCGCGCACACGCTTAGCTAAGCGCACACAAGCGCACACCCGCTTACAACTGCTTAACAGTGCTTACTCTTGCGCACACCCGTGCTAATTTCTTTGAAAGAAAAGAAAATGGGGAGATAGGAAAGTGGTGAAAAAGGGGGCACAAAGAGGGTAGGACAGTAGGAAAACAAGCTTGGGATTTGCAGGAAGGATGTAGGAAAGGCCCATAGCTGCCCATTTCTTTATCAGCAACAGCTGTGCATATGTGTGTAATTTGGTGTGAAATTTGAAACCTTCCACCCCTGAGAGAGGGGTGAGGACAACAAAATATGTTGTACAGCCAATTGTAATTACCAGTTCACATGTCCAGCAGACATGTCTGCAAAATGGGCAGCTATATATGGGGCGTAATTTTTTTGCGGGAACAGAGTGCCCTTTTTTTTTTTTTCAGGTGAGAGTGGAATGTGAGGTACAGGAAGTAGGTATATTTGGGGAGGTAGGTAGGGGAGGTTAACAGACAAGACAAACAAGACGCATACAGGGGCGGAGTATGACACATGTGGGGGGAAACACAATTGACGGGGACGGATGTTGGGATATCGCAAGCCCATGAGCCCACAGATGGCAACAGTGGAACGGAAATCCCCACCCATGTGCAGTTGCCACTGTGCCTTCACAGCCCAGGACGGGGCTGTGCTGGGGGCTATGTAGGATGGGCAGCAGGGACACCTGTGAGTTGTGCCACCCCAGCCTCAAGCTGGCATAGGGGTTCAAGCAGAGAATGCCTGATCTCGCTACGCACCACAGACTGGACACTTTGGAGGGTGAGTGGACAGTCTCCTCCAGCCACACTTGCAGTGGGGGGACGAGCCCCATCCCCTGCAGTGCTTCCACCCGAAGGTGGCACAGGGCCACCGGAGGAGGTTCCGGCCTGGGCACTAGTTGCAGGTGCACTCACCAGCTGAGGTGGGAGAGGTGGGTCCACTGGAACCCGCCTTCCCTGTTGTCCTATGTTTAGAAATATTTTATGACATTTTGGGTTAGTAACAAACAATACCATTCAAAATTAGTTGTAACAGCATGCATCAGTATTCCCATTAACCAAACACCCATGAATTCCAAACATTGAACAGCAAGCATAACACATGCATATTTTGAACAACAGTACACAATCCAACAGCATGCAGGGTTGATTGATGGCAACAGGCTATCAGGTTTGGATATGTGAACAGGACACATGCAGCAACGTACGTGCAAATATGTTTGAACCAACAGGACAAATGTCCATAGGAATTAATTGTGAATACACATACCCAGTTTGTTGTGGAATGGCATTATTTGTGAATATAGGGTAGGGTGAAGAAATATTTCATTAACAACTTCAACTACCTATACATATGCTGTACATCTCTAGTAGCTGCAGATATATATACCCTACAGGTCTTAGTACAGTTTCCTATATGTAACCATAGGAATGTGGTGATGGGACTGTTACTGCTAACATTAATATACATTGTATTTTTATTCATACACATTCATATCTGGCTATGTTCAGGTACAGCATCCTGCTACATTTCATTTATATGGCTCTAGACAACTGTGGATGTTCATTATTTCATACAACCATACTATCTCCATATTGCAAGGGTACAGCAACATATCCAAATTGTGAGACAGACACATTCCAGCTTCAGTACTTTATTTCAAACATTTCACTTTTTGGTTGTGGCTGTCTCATTCATTTCATTATGTACTGACTGTAGTATACTTTATTCAGAAGTTATAACAGCTTTCTTGGTCGATTCATACCTCTTTCTCACACTCTCACTTGTTTTATTTTTACAATTCAAAATGGTACTTTATTCTAGGCGTTATTAACATGTCATACTTGATTACAACAATCCTTTCCAACAGACTCACTTGTTTCATATGGCAGATTTTCAAAGGGGATGTATTTGACACATGTCTATTGTCTTTAGCTTGTTTACCACTGATTTTCAGGCTGCAGTAGGTTATCTGATATTACAATTCAGGTGGGTAATCACTATTTCAGACTTGTTTAATTTTTATTTCTGGATTACAGGCTGCATCACTTATCTAATCATACAGTACTAGCAGAATCTTTCTTCTAGTGTTATTTGAACTTTATTAATATGTAACTACAGTGAACTCTTTTACAAGCTGTCTCACTTATATTGTATAAGAATTACAGAAATATAATTACTAACCTGCCTGGTGGCGCAACCACTCCAGCCTATCACCATAGGCTCGCCGATTTGCAGAACGCACACCTGCAACTGAAATATAAATGAAGTAATATTGGAACATATATCTCCATAATATCAGCTAGGATAATTCCTTACATACATAATTACATGGATACTTACTCAGTAGTGGGGCGTTGGGCATTTGCCGGGTCTCCTGGATCCAACGGTTCAGTTGGTCCTGCTTCTATCTCTTCAGGTCCGCATGGTGGTGACGGACCTGTTCACCAGTCCTTGGTATGCCTGTGGCACTGGTGAGATCATGTGCCAACCGGTTCCACGCCTCTGCCTTATACGCACCCCACAGAAACTGGCCCTGTATGAGTTGAGCCTCATGATCGTGGACTAGGAGCCAAACCATGTATTTGGTCTCCTCAACACCCCACCTCTGTGCTCGGAAGCGACTACCCTCTCCTACACCTGCCATCCTGACTGCAAATAGGTTCCACAATCAGTTATGCTGTGTATTCCCACCTATGGGGCTTATATATGCTGTTTTTCCCGCACTTATCTGTGATTGGCCATTTTGGAATTGTATCAGCTTCACAAAACCTGCTTTGTCATGCTTCTATTTCCATTCATTCCTATATATATGCTAATACTGCATTTTTCAGTACAGCTGTGATGGCTTAGTGGTTCACTACTTTGACTATGATGCACAGTATCCTGGGTTCGAGCCTGGGCATTGCTTTTTTTTTATTTTACTACTGTCTAGACAGGCTAGGAGGTGTGTCTGTTTAAAGGTGGCTTTGATACAGGTTGCTCAACGTTGCCCGACGGTAAGCCAGTTGGTGCACTGTGCAGCTCCACGCAAACGGGTTACGCTGGTTAACGTGTTATTTGGCTATGAGCACGCATATTACGCTGTGAGAAATGTTGCGCAACAACGGGCACACAGTTTCAGCATGTTGAATCGCTGCTCAACTCTGGGCACTCATATTACACCTGTTAAAGCACAGGTCACCTACGGGCAAACATACTCAGCTTGCTAGAGCGCTGCTCAGCTATGGGCACTTATAAACAACTTTATTTTTTTATTGTGTCAGATTTCTTCATAAAAACATGGCCCATTTCATTGCATTTTACTTAAATTATAATTATATATATATATATATACATATATGTCAGGGGATTGTTTCGTGCTTATTTCACTAAAAATAAAAAATGATGTTGTTGGGGCTCGAACCGTGACTACTTCATCTTTGGCCGACGTCTCTACCACTACGCTATTGCTACTTGACTTATTTTGCAAATTTAGATCTTATATGCTTTTTCAATGACTGCTAAAAAGTTCCTGTGTTGCCATTTCCTTTCTTGGATAGAGGGAGGCTTCTTTGCTCACCAGTGGCAGTGGGGAGCTTGGAGCAGCCTATCTGTCCCTGGAGGAGTGTTCCCAGTGCAGGAATCTGGTAGTCTGTTGGCCGTTTTGGGCCAATTTCTAGCTCTTTCAAGTCCGCCTGTATAAAACCCACTGTAGCGCGGCTTTGTATGATTTTGTGCATAGCGCGGCATCGAGCAGCGCCGCTTAATTGGGTTTGAGCCATTCTCGTTTCCACAAAGTCTGCTCTTCACTTTTTCCCTTGGAACTGATCTAGTTCTCATAATAAACACCCTATTCCTACTCTAAAGCCTAGCACTTGCTCACTAAAGCAATTATATAAGTCAGCACTAAAAAATTAAAAGCACTACACCCTCACAAACTCCCCTTGAGTAACTTGTTCCCCATTGGCCCTTTTTTCAATTATAAAGGAATTCCCAATACTATTCTAGCATGTCCAAAGGTCAGTTGTCAATCTCCTCTCCAGTCCAGCTGGTGAACCTGGGAATCTTGAGGCAATGTTACAACTGCCTCATGTACACAGACAACCCTCTCCTCCTCCCAACAAATTCCAACACATGTGAGCGATGCAACCATATAGCCAAACTGGAGGCTAAGCTCTCTCAACTCAGTACTGGCGTAACCAGTCAGGAGGAGAAGGAAACCACACTCACTACAATTCCAGTCTCACATATACCTACCAAGACAGCAAACCAAACACATAAACACACAAAAACATACTCGGAGGCTCTAAATAAAAATCTGCCTAAGCAGCAGAGACCTCCAAAGCAGACACCCAAGCAACCGCTACCCCAAAACAAAACACGTGCAACACATAGCTCACAAAGCCAGTGTGCCGAACAGTCACAGCCCTTAAGGCTAAACAACACACCTGATACACTTGTAATAGGTGACACTATCATCAGGCACACTGACGTCCCGCTCACCAGGCTGAACAAGGAGAAGGTCACGGTGAGCTGCCTGTCGGACGCTAGGATCCGCCACATAACACAAGCACTCAGGTCACTCCAAGGCAAGTACAAATATGACTCAGTCATTGTCCATGCTGGCGTGAATGACCTGAGACATACCTCCCTGGACTACATGAAAAGAGACATAGAGGTGCTCTCTGAGCATGTAGCCCAGGCCGGTATGACTCTGACCTTGAGTAGCATCTTACCCTCACCAAGAATGATGCCACAGTATGAAGACAAGATTATCAATTTCAACAATTGGCCTAAGTATTGGTGTCATTCAAAAGGGATCCAATGCCTGTCAGCCTGGGATGACATGCTCGACAAGCCACGATGCTTCGCTAGGGACAGCTTGCACCTGTCACCCCTGGGCTTTCGGATATTGGCAAAGGCTCTTGCTACCCCCATAGTGCCTTTTTTAGGCAAGGCTCAAAAGACAAACCCACCTCCATAGGTATCACAAGGGATAAGAAACTAAGAGTAATGCTACTCAATGCCAGAAGTCTAAACCTCAAGATGCACGCACTCGAAACTCTCCTTAGCATGGAGAACATCGATATCTGTGCAGTAACAGAAACCTGGTTCAAGGCTCTCGAGAGCACCCCAGCACTACCAGGTTATACCTCATACCATGCTTTTCGGCCCCAAAACTTGGACTGAACCACAAAAGGAGGGGGAGTATCAATATTCGTCAAAGATATCCAACCTCCAGGTTGGTGGCACAGCACGAAGCATCAGATACTATCCATATGCAACTAATAGTGGGTACAACTGCCTTCCAGTTTATAGCCTGCTACAGACCACCCCCCCCAAACCCAGGAACCCCACTCGGCCTTCCTGAGAACACTGGAAAATATGAAGGTCTCTCCAAACACCATTATATTGGGTGACTTCAATTACCCAACCATAGACTGGGAGCATTACTCTAGCTCCAACACCCTAGCCCAAAGGTTCCTAGAATTTATAAACTCAAATGCTATGGAACAACTTGTTACCACTCCCACAAGAGGGGAAAACATACTGGACCTGATCATCACCAACATGGAGACTCTATGCTCCAGACCAGAAGTGTATCCCTCACTGGTAAGATCAGACCATAAAATAATCTCACTGGATATTCACATCCCGACCCCACCCCATGCCCAGAAAACCACAGTGAAAAACTTCTCTAAAGCAAATTTCACACTCCTCAAAACCGAGGTGGAATCCTTCAAAGCCCCGGCCTGTGGATAATCTGCCCAGACCACAAAATCCTTTATAAACGCATTCTATGAACACCTTCAGGAATGCATGGATCATGCAACCCCAAATAAAACCAAGACCCAATCCTCCAAAGGCAGACGTCCTGTCTGGTGGACCCCAGCCATAAACAAACTATACAATAGAAGGAGGAAGCTACTACATGACAGAGCAAAATCCCAAAAAGGGAAGGCATCTCTGATCAGTATTAGCAAAAAACTACGGGCACTCATAAAATCGTCTAAGGCCAGCTTTGAGAGAAAAATTGCACAGGACACTAAGGATAATCACAAGGCTTTCTTTAGTTATGTTAGGAACCTGGGTGGAAATTCCCAGATATGCTCAGAATTAGTCCAAAATGACAAAAAATACACCGAACCCACAGATATTGCCAACATCCTAGCTGACAGGTTCAGCGCAAACTCCCCCCCCCTCCCCACCAAAAGGGCTAATATCTATCCCAGCAGAGTGCTGCCCCCCTGACATCTCAGATGCTCAGGTAAGAGCTGCCCTCTCCAAAGCAAGAAACACAGCATCAATGGGACCAGACGGTGTCCCAGGCTGCATCCTACATGAACTTCAAGAAGAGCTAAACCCAAACCTAAAACTACTGTTCAGTCACAGCCTTACTACAGGATATGTACCCAAAGAGTGGCGTACAGCAACAGTGGTCCCTCTCCACAAAGGTGGTGCCTCAACGGATCCTGGAAACTATCGCCCCATAAGTCTCACTAGCTTGGTCTGGGAAGCTATGGAAAGGATCATCATGGACCTTATAAATAAAGATATTGGGGACCTACAGACACTGGATCCTACCCAGTTCGGCTTTGTTAAGGGCAGATCCTGTCTCTTAAACCTAGTCGATTTCTTTGAAACAGTCACCAAGGCCATTGACAAAGGGAAGGTGGTCCACACAGCCTACCTGGACCTCGCAAAAGCTTTCGATACAATACCCCACTCGGGCATTATAGATAAGCTCACCAGCTTAAATATAAACCCCTATGTCACTAGATGGGTTGCAAACTGGCTCAAGGACAGAACCCACATGGTTAGAATAGCTGGAGCCATGTCAGACTCCAAACCAGTTACAAGTGGCATCCCACAAGGCTCAGTCTTGGGACCTCTCTTGTTCGGTATATATTTCTCGGAGGTACAGGCCAACATGGAAGGACTGTGGCTGACCAAGTTCGCAGATGACTGCAAACTGGGTGCCATAATAGACTCTCCAGCCGACACAAGCATCCTCCAAAAGGGCCTCATAGAAACAGACAACTGGTGCCAGAGCCATGGCCTCAAGCTAAACGCCAAAAAGTGTATAGTCATCCCCTTTGGCAAAAACAAAGTGCCCACAAATTACCACATAGGTGGTAATCCATTAAGTACAGAAGAAGTCATTAGGGACCTGGGGACCCAAGTTGATAGCAATCTCTCATTTGACAACCACGTAGCCAAAGTGGTTAGAAAAACATTTTATATAGCCCACCTAATCATGAAGGGATTCACATCTAGATCAGGGGAGGTCATCGTGCCTCTTTACTCATCCCTCATCAGGCCCATAATTGAGTACAATGCCCTTTTTGGGATGTACCTTACCAGACACCTGCAGCAACTGGAAAGACCCCAAAAGTACCTCACCAAGAGGATCAAGGGGCTCAAACAGATGCCGTATGCTGCCTGGTTAAAGAAACTCCAGCTCTACTCAGTGGCATACCGCCTGCTCAGAGGCGATCTGTGCCTGACGTACAAAGCCATGTCCAACCCGGAATTAATGGACATGCTGCACCTCAGAAAATCCAAATCCCATCGAGCTACGCGCTCGAGGGACTTAAACCTCAGCACTGAAATAAATAGGACATGCTGGAGGGACAGATTCATAACCCAGAGGCTCCCTTCTCTCTGGAATAAAATCCCAATCCAGGTTAGGCAGAGTCCCTCATTGACTCTCTTCAAGAGGAATCTTGATGAGTGGATGGGAGATCGTAGGTTTACCCCGGGTATCACTTCTGTGTCACTGTTAGACAGAGGCACAGTATACTAACCTCGAAAAAGGGCATAGCAAAATTAATTTAAAATGGGTGGCGAAAGCCATACACACTCTGGCTAGGCTTATAAATGCCCTAGGGCAGATAGCCTAGTATGAACCTATGAACCTATGAACTGTGACTGAGTGAAGGGCACACCCACGCAAATGAGCGCAACTACGGGCAAACATTTTTGAAATTAAAAAAAAAAATTAAACTGTTCATTTTTACGTTTTACATTTCAGTTGGGTTAATAGTCTGTGGGGGCATGTGTGCTGTTGTGTTTCTTGACATTTCTGCAGACTCGCTCGTGGGAGTTTCCTTTTGGGAATGTGATTCTTCTGGGGGCATGTCCTTTTGCAGGACTCGCCATGTGGAGACGCCCCCTACATTGCTACATGGACCGTGTTAGCCTAGGGTGTGATTCAGCATGCCCTCATGAATATGCATGGCATGCTGACATCACCCCGTTTAACTGCAGCCTCCGTGTAAGACTTGCTAACTCTTACACGGAGGCTTCGTGAATCCTACCCTATGAGTATATAACGCATATAAACTAAGTCTGCATTTTTATGGTGCCTCAGAATAAAAATAAAGAAATACAGTTTAATTGTAAAGTTAAAGAATGCTACAGTGTCTTCTCTTCCAAAAAATATATACTAAAGGAAATAACTTTCTGTAATGGCAAGCAAAAGTAAGCAGAGGAGAAATATACAAAATATTCTCTTTCTTTCAAAGTTCCCGAGTCCCAGATATAAAAAACACAGTTTCTCAGAAGATAGTAATTCCGTTGTGGGCAGGAATTAATGTTCACAGCACACATGTGCATCCAGGTAGCTCTTCTCTCAGGGGGTTAGAGGTATTTACTAGACAAGTGATACAGGAGGGCACTGAGGCTGTTGAGGAGCCTTGACAAAATTTCCAAACTGCTCCAGAGCACCCTCTGGTTAAGCAATCCTTTTTACTGCAGCCCACCACCCTGGACCATCATTCCATGCATACATTTATTTTATTTTTATTTATTTTACATTTGTTAACCGGGGGTGTCTGACTGAGCTGAAAAGGCCCTTTTTCAACAGGGGCCCAGGGAGAAAAGTTCCGCACAGAAAAATAATTACATATACATATATATATATATATATATATATATATATATATATTTAGACATGATTACTTTAATTAGTTTAATTAATTACTTTAATTAATTCACTTTCTAAGAAAGGCCAGCTTCTCTGTACTTATGAAGCAGCAGTTCTCTTCTTATACATTATTTAGTTGCATAATTAGTTCTGTTAAATAACCCACACAGAAGTTCTGGGGAATCATTTCAATAAATTGAGACCTTTTCTCTGATAGTAAACACTGCAGAAATGCTTCACTGAAAGCTCTTTCAGTGAAACTGTGGGAAGAAATAGCCAGGGAATTGTTATGGCTAGGTTTGAATAGGCCCTAGGGCCAATAGCCAAGTACCAACCTATGAACCTATGAACTTGCAGGAAATGTTTTTTGCAGGGGTCCTCTTTGCCCCCACATGTGTGGGGTCACCCCTGAAGATAGATATACCTACTCCTTGGTCATGCAGCAGTGGAGAAAAGGGAATTCTCCACAGTCGGTGAAATTGCTTTCGGCATAAGATTTTCGGTGAAATGGCAGTTGCCTAAACTGCCATCCTAGTGACAGACTCCCAGTTCTGTCTGCCAAATACACCACAGTACCTGCTTATTTAATGCAATAGTTCTGAGTGTAGCCTTTATGCCTAGTATCCACATAATTTGTAGCAATTTGTCAGTGCAGATAACTGGCACAGAGCTTAGGGATCCTGATCCAACAATATCACCACCAATCGATCCATTTAAAACTGATAAAAAAACAATGCATTTGTTTGGAGTACAGATTACTGTGGCTGTTTACTCATCTACCACAACCTATGCATATAACCGATCCAACAGCCCCTGTAATCATAGTAAACACAGCCTAACTTATGGTCTTGCACTATTGTTACTAGCAACACAGTAAAAGCATGAAACTGCACACCTTGCAGTATTTAAACTGCAGTGCAAAATGCAAAATGAAACATGCACATATTTTATTCGCATCTGCATGTCACATGCTTCCCAGATGTTAAACCTCCTAGCGGATTCACTAAATTTCTAAGAAACCCTCTACAAACCTGTGCAAGTGCAGGCACCATCTACCCCACACTCCTGATAGGGGGGTTCTGACACCACAAGCCCTTACTTAAGCATACTAACTTTACAATTGGATAACTTTGACCAAAGGTAAACCACCACCTATCAGACTATAGTCAACATTGAATTATGTGACTATTGTACAAGTCAAGAACCTATGAATTCAGCAGGTAGTAACTCCTCTCTTACCTTTCAAAGTGTGCAGTCAATAAAATGAATGACAACAAAAGTACATGTGCATGTGTGTGTGTGTCTGTGTGTATGTTTGTGTGTGTGTGTGTGTGTGTGTGTGTGTGTGTGTGTGTGTTTATGTGAATGTGTGTGTGTGTGTGTGTGTGTGTGTGTGTGTGTGTGTGTGTGTGTGTGTGTGTGTGTGAGACAGAGAAGTGTGCTGAGGTGAGATCTCTCAATAAATGCTTAAAAGTTGTAACAGGGAGTTTCATAATTTGATGATCATTGTTTGGACCTCGGTTTAGTATCTGGTGTGCCACAACTCATGCGATCTTGCACTATTGACAGAAAGCTGTGATTATTTCTGCTTACAAAAACAGGAAAGTATGTTCAAATTACAGAAATATGGTATAAAGGTGATCTCACCCAATAGTCTATTCATTAACTCTGGAGGAGCAATGCTCAGTCCATTCACTCCATTTATTTATTTTATTTAAATACTATTTGGTAAATGGGTAGCGGGTCTGGTCCAAAGACCCTTTTACGGCATGACTGAAAAGTACAGAAATGAAAGCTAACAAAGAACAAATGCAAAATCAGATGTTTTTAAAGGGTCTTGAAACGAACATATGCTTGTTGCAGAGCCTTAGGCTTGTTACAGAACATTTGCACGGAGAAACATTGCAGAGACAGAATTAACAGTTAAAGCAAAGTTGTTTACAACATTTACATTTTAAAATCCATTTTAAATTTTAGTATTTCAAGAAACAACACGCCAATATTTATGATATCAAGCAGGGAATGACTGTCATGTTGGATGAAGCATGATATTAGAATTCAACATTTTATGGTGATTGTCTTGCTGGAAGCAGTCAACTATTTGATACCAAATTGTGAGGTTAACCATTGTTCCTAAAGTCTACTCCCATGTGCAAGTGCTCAGAGAAGGTCGTTTTAAAGTCTGTAAGAAATTACAGGCCCCTTAACTGACGTGGAGGTATGTTCCATAATACTGGGCTTATTCATCAGAAGGTACGTTCTTCAGTATCTGTTTTATATGGAGGTCTGCTTATTGTGATAGCTTTCTCCTGGATAAATCTTAATGAGTAAACCTAGCCTTGAATAGTTAGATGTCCTTACATTCACTGCTGCAGTATTCTTAACTCTATCAGTTTGCTTGCAGCGGAAGCCTGATGTCCGGCCAATCCTCCAAAGACTTCTGAATTTAAAGGTATGCCGAATGTCAACATACGCGCCCTGCATAATGCAGGGCATAAAGGTAATTTTCAGGCCTACCAAAAACAGAACTTCTTTGCCACCAGTCTGAAAATATCTTTTATATAATCGGTCTATTTACCTCTGTCCATTTTCTGCCAGTTGAATGCATTTACATTCTCCAATGACTTCCTATGCCTGTTTGCTGTTGTTGCAAGTTAAATGCCCCACTATAGATTTTGTTTTTTCTTGTTTTTTTGTATTTCTTGAGGTTAATGTCACCCAGGAAGGGTAAATGTCAGTGTGGGAGACAGATTCCACATAGGGACCACCGCGATAAGTGTCTGTTTTGCTTAGGTGCTTCTTATGACCATATGTCTTGTTCTGTTTGGAGTAGACTTTCTTCCCTTTCCTTGTATCATGAGATTCACCGTCTTAAGCTACTCGCTAAAGATACTATGGAAGGAATCTCCTGCCCTGAGGGTCAGCCATTAGGGAAGAAGAAGATGAAAAAAGTATGACCAGAATCTTCCCCTGTCCAGCCTCTGCCAGATGTTTCTCCTGAAGTTGTTATGATCCTGAAGGCTCACCCGACTGTGTTGTCGGATTTCTGTGTCATGACCATGTTGGAGGCTGGTGAGGATCTGGCTGGCAGCATGTCTGAAAAGGCTTTGCAGGCATCTGTCTTGGACATTCAGAGGGGAATCACAGTTGATTTTTTTTTTCTCAGGGGCTTAGGGCAGTTCCTCAGTTTTTAGTTGGGGAAGAAGTTCTTGCTACAGAGCTCGACTGTCATCCTGGATCTGAGCCTTCTCAGGATGTTCCCTTAAAAAGAAACAAAAAAATGTAACTTTTTCATGTGTTTCTAAGGATCCACACAGTGAGTGGCAGGCTTTTACTCAGAGGTTATTTTCTGCCTTAATGTCCTTAAAGCCTCCTCATGGGGTTTCAGTTCCTGCTCCTCCTTGGTCCTCTACTCCCCTTAAAAGGCCTGGAGACCAGGATTCTTCTGAGGATGAGTCAGATTCTGCTGACATATCCCTAACTTATTGTACTCACATTCCTTCTCCTTTGGACTATGGGTCAGAAGAGGAGAAATCTATTAGTGCTGATGTTTCTTTGGAGGAAATTTCCTTTGGGGACACACTATCTAGGATGATGGATTTTTTAAGTGGAATTGTGCTCAGGTCTCTGATATCCATAAGAGGTACTATGAGTTGTTGCAGTTGGACTCTCCTAAACCTGCGGCTATTCCTCCAGTCTTGGCTGCTTTACTGGATGCTTTCTCCAATGCCTCTCAGGTGCCTGATTCTCTCCTTCCTACTCCCAAGAATCCTGGCAGGTTTTATAGGGTTTCTGAGCATTGTTTTTATTTTATTTAAATGTCCTGCTGCTGACCCCTCGGTAGTATCTGTAGCCTCTGATAAGCCATCTCTAATGCTTTCTTTGCCCAAGTTATTGCCTTCTGACAAGGACAGCAGAACTATGGACAAGCTGGGCAAAAAGATTTACACTTCTGCTACCATGGCCTTTAGGGCTATTAATTATCAAACACATATGTCTAGGTGTGTGTTGGCTCTTCTTTCTCAGGCCTGTCAACTTTCTGATTTTCCAGACTCTGAGGGTAAAACTGTTCTTTCCTTTTTAGGGACTTCCTCTCAACTTGTTTGTCATTCTATTAAATGTAGTTATGATGCAGTGGATACCTCTTTTAGGGTTGCTGTTTTTGGTTCAGTTATGAGGAGGTATTCTTGGCTTAGGCAACAACCTCTACCTGATGATATTAAAGTGAAGTTAATGGATGCTCCTCTGGATTATAAACTTTTGTTTGGGGAAGCTGCTGCTGGTGTGTTTAAGTCCCTTCAGAATAAGGGTAAGGCCTTATGGGAATTTAAATGTTTGATTCTCCTGTGCCTAAATTTAAGAGAAACTACCCTCTTAAGCCTGCCTTTGTTTGTGGAAAATCCTGTCCTTCTACTAAAGGTAAGAAGAGTGGCAAACAGGCTGCTGCTGCTAAGGCTACTCAATCTTCTGAGACTCCAGAGCCTTCCTTTCTGGGTGAACCAGGCACTTTGTGACTATCCATCCCTTCCCAGCCTCATTCCTCATTCTGTTCACCTTTCTCTTTTTCTTCTGGTTTGGTTTCAGATCACTCAGGTTCTGTCAATCATTCGTCAAGAGTAATTCATGGTGTGGAAATCCCATCCTCTTTTTATGGGCACTCCTCAGTGTCCTCAGGAACATCTTCACTTTTTAGGAGAGGTTAATTCAGATCTATTTGTTTCAGGGTGCTATTCAAGAGGTGCCTGTGTCCCAAAGGGGAAAAGGGTTCTATTCCCGACTGTTTCTAGTGCACATAAAAAAGGGCACTTGGTTGACCTATTCTAGACCTCTCTCTTTTAAACACTTTTCCAAAGGTACCTTCCTTTTGAATGTTGCCCCTTCAGATTCTGTTTTCTCTCTTGCTCCCTCAGGCCCATATGGTGTCTCTGGATCTCAAGGATGCTTATCTCCATATTCCAATCCATCCTATTTTCATGAAGTTTTTGTGTTTCTATTTTGCTTCCTGGCATTTTTAGTTCTCTGCTTTGCCCTTTGGCCTTTCTACTGCCACAAGAGTGTTCACCAATTGCCTTGCTCCTGTGATTGCCTTTTGCAGACTTCAAAGGATCCAAATATTTCCTTACTCAGGCAACCTGCTGATTCAGGTGTCCTTTCCAGAGACCCTTTTGCAATATCTTCATTTTGCAGTATCTCTTTTTCAGAGCCTAGGGTTCACTAAAAATTTCAAAAAGTCTTCTCTGACTCCTTCTCAGTATCATGTTTTTTTCTGGTTTGCAGGATTCAGACGGTCCCAGTTTTTGCTTCCCTGGCCCCTCCAAGGCCTTAACTCTCATTTCTTTCTTTCACACTCTTCTTCCTTTGGCTTCCATTACTGCCAGGGAGTTTCTGAGAGTTCTGCGTTTCATGGCATCCACCATTACAATGCTTCCCCTGGCCAAACTTCATATGAGAAAGTTTCAGTGTTTTGTGAAGTCAGTGTGGCTTCAACCAGCTCATCCTCTAGAATTTGTAGTTCCTTTTCTTCCTTGAGTAAGAGAAGAACTACTCTGGTGGATTCATCAGTTGTCTCTGAAGCCAAGGATAAATTCCTATCCCCCTCTTCCCTCTCAGGAAGTTTTCACAGATGCCTCAAACATGGGATGAGGGGCAACTTTTGGCTCCCTAAAGGTACAGGGGTGTGGTCGCCTCATCAGCAGAAGGAGAACATCAATGTCAATGAGATGAGAGCCCTTCTGATGGCTCTTCAGGCCTTTCAGTCTCTCTTTTCTCCAGGGCCTCTCAAGGTAGTCACAGACAATACCACAGTGATGTGGTATATCAACAAGCAGGGAGGAATGAGATCTTATCTTCTTTGCTGGATGGCACTTCTGGTATGGGATCTTGCTGTCAAGTATCAAGTAACTCTTCAGGCAGTTTATATCCCTTCCAGTCAAAACATTGTGGCAGACACTTTGAGCAGATCCTTTACTCAGCCCCATAAATGAATGCTTCACAGGGATGTGCTTTTGGACATTATTCTCCAGTGGGGTACTCCTCAAGTGGATCTTTTTGCCTCTACTCTGAACAGACAACTTCCTGTGTTTTGTGCCAGAGTCCCAGGTCTTATGCTAAGAAAGGTGGGCGCCCTCTCATTCCCTTGGAAGGGGATGTTTCTCATTCCAAAAGTCCTGTTCAAAATTCAACAGGATGCTCCCCAGTTCTTGTTTGTGACTTCCTTTTGGCCGCAGCAGCTAGTTTCCTCTTTTTCTGCATCTGTAATAGACACCTTTTTGTCTGAGGACATGCTGCAAATCCTGAAGACGGCCAAGAAACCTATGACTAGGAAATCCTACTTATCCAAATGGAAGAGGTTTTCTTTTTGGTGTCTCTGTCATAACCTGCACTAACTTACTGTGGATGCTCCTTTGGTTCTCTCTTATTTGTGTGAATTGCTCAATGCTGGTTTGGCTTATTTTTCTATTAAGGCCCACCCATCAGATATCTCTGCTTGTCTGCCTTTTTCTCCTCCTTTAGCTGCTAGATTTGAGGTGAAGCAATTCCTTAAAGGTGTACTTCATATTAGACCTCTCAGGAAGCCAGTTCCTCCTCCCTGGGATCTTAATTTTGTTTTGGAGAAGTTGACTCATGCTCCTTTTGAGCCTGCTGCTTCAGCTTCCTTGCAACATTGTTCCTGGAAGACAGTTCTTTTGTTAGCTCATACTTCTGTCAGATGGGTGTCTGAACTACAGGTCCTTATGGCTTGTCCTCCTTTTATAATCTTTCATGAGAACAGGGGGTCCTTGCACACTAACCCTTCTTTTATGTCTAAGGTAGTTAATCAGCTATCACTTAATCAGTATATTAATCTGCCTACTTTTTTCCCTCTCCACAAATTGAGAGGGTGCTGCATCCTTTAGACATGCACAGGCAACTTAGCATTTAATTAGATATGACCAAGGCTATTAGAAAATCTGATAGTTATTTGTTTCTATCTTTGGGGCTTGCTGTATCCAAGCAAACTATTTCTTCTTGGATTTCTAAGGTTGTTTCCTTTTGCTACACTTTTCATGGCAGGAGCCTTCCTTCCTATGTTAAGGCTCATTCTTCTAGACCTGTGGCTTCTTCTGTTGATTTTTTTCAACGGCTTAGATACTAATTTTATTCTTGAAGCAGTTACCTGGAATTCTGTGCATATCTTTACCAAGCACTACAGGTCGGGTGTTATCTCTAGAGTTAGGGCTGGCTTTGCTAGTGCCATTCTTCATATCTTTTAGGGGACTCTTCTGCCCTTTCTTCCTCCTCCCAGGTTACCTCTTGAGCTGTGGCACTATCACATATAGTTAGGAATACTGCAGCAGTGAATGTAAGGACATAGTACACTTGTGTAAAATCTTACCATAACAGTAGATGTACCTGCCTTCACTGCTGCAGTATTCACTCCCTCCACCACCCCCCTAGTTATTCGCCTTCCCAGATGTACATGTTATTTCTTGGGTTCCTTGGACTGCTGTTCTTCCTGGGGCAATCATTTCTGTTTTTGGTAGGCCTGAAAGTCACATTTATGCCCTACATTACCAGGCAGCATATGGTGACATTCTGCATACCTTTTAAATTCAGAAGTCTTTGAAAGACTGGCTAGATGAGGGGCTTCTGCGGCAGGGAAACCCATATAGCTAAGAATACTGCAGCAGTGAAGGCAAGGACTTCTACCTTTCTGGTAAGATTTTACACGACTGTACTTTCCTATCTCAAAGTTATGCAACAACCACTTTTGGAATTTTGTGAATATGAGTACCTAAGAGATTATTTATTTATTTATTTGTATTTTATTTTACTTTGTAATATATAGTAATAAATAGTTAAGCTTTTAGTGGCTGACACCCAACTTAGATGTTGTAGGAGTTTACAATGGTGAGACCTGCCGTATTGTGTTGCTGTGGTTATGAGTAATGCTAATAAGAGGTAGATGAAGGAGCTATGTAGATCAAAAGGGCATGTACTGTCTTGTTATAGAAGGATGGATGTCATCTACATACAGTTTGATATCAAGGGATGCAAGGTAATCTATAAGATTAATAAATAATGAAAACTGAAAGAGTGCATCAACTCTTTGTATTTGCACAACTACAGGAGAGGTATTACAAATTTGTCTACACTGTCTTCATGTGTTCTGTAGCCCTTAAGAACACATGTGGCCATGTATTCTAGTAAGTGTTATGGGAGGAGGTACAGAACTACAGGGATCCAGGGTTCCTGTTTTATGCCAGTTTGTCAGTGTATTTATAGACTAACTAAGAGTTGTATGCACTTGTTTACATTAATTCAAATGCAATGAAATGGGAGTAAGATGCTGCCATGGAAGTATCTTGTGTCCAACCTGTTCAAAATTTCATAGACACAATATTGACACACCGATAATATTTGAAACAAAATCCCCTGAGATTCATAAACATCTCCACTAAGTGTACACCATTCTGAGTGAAGATAACACAAGCATAACTCATACCTTCTTCCTCCTAATTTTAGTTTTCTTGCTGATTTTCTTGCAGTTTTAAATATCGAGGGGGATTCATAAAGGGTACCACAAAGTGTAGACTGCATTTGCACTGAGTGTAATCTTTCTAAGTGAATAGACAACATAAAAAATGTAGAAGGGACATTCCTGAACACAGATCATATACACTTAGTACACACTTAGTGTAAGCATTCGTGAATTTGGCCCATAGTTTAGGGAGGAAATGGCAGCATCTTTATTGTTTGCAGAAAATGTTGTCCTCATTTCTTTTAGTGACTGCTATTTCCAGTGAAAACTGGACTGTTCATTACTGAGTGAACCTAAGATTACTGAGTTGAAAGATGCTGAGATAAAAATTAGCACTTCCAAATCAACGGTGATGGCTCTGTCACAGAACAGACAGGATTGCTCTTTCCTGGTGAGTGGGCTAAAGCCACTTTGAGGAGAAGAGCTGAAGTATCTTGGTGTTTTCCTCCCTAGCGAGAGCAGACTGATTTTTTATCGAACGTGGTGTAGACTTGGCGGCTACAGTACTAGAGGTGTTTTATGAGACTGGTGCTGGGAAGTCAAAGCTAATGACAGGACAAAGTTTTAATTTCTATGAGCAGATAATAAGATGAGTTCAGTAATATAAATGATAGAACTAAGGTTCCATAACAGGGTTTCTGGGCAGTTCACTGGTATGAATGATAGAAATGAGATGTCATCACAAGATTGCTGGGCTTTCTGTCTGTAACACAGTGAGGACTTTAGCATTTCAACAGGATCTTGCAGAAGAACAGCTGCTGTTCTGGGTTCAGAAGACTCAGTTAAGAAAAAAAAAAACACAAAAGAAAAAACCCTTGGACCACCAGGCATAAAAACTTGAAATACTTTAATAAAACAGTTGAGTACAAGCAAGGTAAGAGCTTTCAGGAAAAATCCCTTCATCAGACAATCAATTACAGGCAAAGCATACAATTTAAATTATAAGCAGCCAATCACAATTTAAGTAAAGGGCCTCTTCCCCTTCAGAATAGGCTTGAGCAGCACAACCCCATTCAAACCAAGGCTTCTGTCAGCCTGTAACTCTATAATCCAATGATCTTCACAAGACTCTGTATAGTTAACCAAATCTCCCCCTCTCGGGTTTTCTATGACCACCTGTAACACCAAAAACTGAAAGTAATGCCAGTGCTGTCCCTAATATGCTGATATAAAGCATTATGTTCTAATTCTAGATGTATGCCCGATGAATGTTGCAAGATCCTTTGTTTTAACTTGCAGTTAGTTTTGCCCATGTAAAGTGAGGCACAATCAACACAGCTAGCCAAATAGATGACATTACTCATTTGACAATCAGCATATGATCTGAGAGAATATTTTTTATGGTTAATTGGATGTTCAAAAATATTAGTATTAGAAATAAATGAGCAGGCTTTACAGTGCTTGCAAGGAAGTGTCCCAATTCTCCTTGAAACTTTAGCTGCTGCTATATTCAAATTTCTATTCATACAAAGAAGAAGTTTCAAGTTCTTATTGCACCTAAAAATAAAACATGGTTTATTGTCAATGATATTACTAATGGCACTATCTGTCAATAGAATTTTCCAGTTGTTACGTATGATATTACATACCCCTCTATGTCACTACTATATTTCATATGCAATCTTAATTTATTATTATATGTATTGGTGACTGGGACAGATCTATTCTGAAGGCCTTTGTTAGAAAACCATGGGGATGCACTAGTACTTCTATAGGTCTTACTGGTCTGAATAACTCGACCCACATCATCTGCTCGATATCCTCTCAAAATTAGAGGAGGTGCAAAATATTCAGTCTCATGGTCAAATGTATTATCATTTGTGCATAATCTGGACATCCTAAAAGTTTGACCTCTAATTATATTATTGAAGACATACCATGGATGCATACTATCTTTAATCAATAAATTGTTCCTCCAACAAGGTTTCCTATAAACAGAGGTACTTATAGTGGTGAGTGAGTTCAACATGAGTATGACACCTAAAAAATCAATTTCAGTGTATGAGTCGTTTAAACCAAATCATAAAAACTGAGTGGCTGATTTCAAATGAGACACAAAACATTTCAAATCTTCAGTTGTACCAGTCCGTAGCACAAACACATCATCAACAAAATGAGAATAATATACCAAAAATTGCTTCCATTCATGTTCTACATTGAAAATGACCCTCTCATCCCAGTCAGCAAGTACCATATTTGCATATAATTTAGCACAGCGGGTGCTTATGGCAACCCCCCAATTTTGCTAATAAAACTGATGATCAAATAAAAAAACATTATTCTCCAAAATGACCTGTAATAGAAAGGAAATTTGAGTAATGGTTCTGCTGTCAAAAGAGCCATGTATTCTGAGAAAATGTTTAACTGCTTTAAGGTCTTATTTGGAATCTGCCACTCAGTTTTTGCAATTTACTTTGAACTTTTCATACACTGAAACCTCCTCATTAGCACTCTTCAAGAAAAATCTTGATGACTGGATGGGAGATAGGAAATTCACCCCGGGGATCACTTCTGTGGCTCTGCTTGACAGGGGCACAGGAAAATTATTTTCTTGTTTGGCAAAAGCCTGGGTACCGTTCAGCTAGACTTATATAAGCCCTAGGGCCAATAGTCTAGTACCTACCTATGAACCTATGTCCAGACTATGCATGAATGATGATACATTTGAATAGGAGATTGAATATTTTGCATCTCATCTAATTTTGAGAGGATATTGAGCTGATGATGTGGGTCGAGTTATTCAGACCAGTAAGGCCTACTAGTGCAGCCTCATGGTTTTCTAACAAAGGCATTCAGAATAGATCTGTCCCAGTCACCAATACGTATAATGATAAATTAAGATTGCATATAACATATAGTAGTGACATGGGGGGAATATGTAATATCATACCTAACAACTTGAAAATTCTATTAACAGATAGTACTATTAGTAATATCGTTGACAATAAACCATGTTTTACTTTTAAGTGCAATAAAAAACTGAAACAACTTCTTTGTATGAATAGACATTTGAATATAACAGCAGCTAATGTTTCAAGGAGAAGTGGGACATTTCTTTAGAGGCACTGTAAAGCCTGTTCATTTATTTCCAATACTAATATTTTTGTAGATCCACTTACCCATAAACAATATTCTCCCAGGTTATATGCAGATTGTCAAATGAGTAATGTCATCTATTTGGCTAGCTGTGTTCTTTGTGCCTCATTTTATGTGAGCAAAACTAACTGTAAGTTAAAACAAAGGATCTTGCAACATTCATCAGCCATACATCTAGAATTAGAACATAATGCTTTATATCAGCATATTAGGGACAACATTAGACATTCCTTTCAGTTTTTGGTGCTGCAAGTGGTCAGAGAAAACCTAAGAGGGGGAGATTTGTTTAACTATACAGAGTCTTGTGGAGTTCATTGGATTATAGAGTTACAGGCTGACAGAAGCCCTGGTTTGAATGGGGTTGTGTCTCTCAAGCCTATTCTGTCCTGTACTTAAATTGTGATTGGTTGCTTATAATTTAAATTGTATGCTTTACCTGTAATTGATTGTCTGATGAAGGGATTCTTCCCGAAAGCACTTACTGTTCTTGTACTTGACTTTTTTTTAAAGTATTTCAAGTTTTTATACCTGGTGGTTCGAGTGTTGTTTTCTTTTGTGTTTAGTTCCTGTACCGCTACGGACCTTTAGTGCCTTTTCATTTGTTTTTTTACTGCAAGACTCAGTTAAGGAGGTTTGGACATTAAATGAAGAATATGTAAGAGGTACCAGGCATGGTCCAACAAGAGGAAATATCAGGGCAAACTTAGAAGATGAAAAACCACAAACCAGTGAATTCCAAAAAACGTTTATTGCTCCTGACGTTTCGGCTACAAGCCTTCAAGGAAGATAAAAACATGAGTAACCTCCCAAGTATATATATATATATATATATATATATATATATCATAACCCATCATTCAATAAAACAATTGATAAAACCATTACAACTTCAATCAACATACTAAAACACTTAAAGCAAAAAATTCCTTTTAAAGCAAAATTTTCCAATTTAGCTCTGAATTCATACCTTTAGGACTTAAAGTATCAAATTTAAGTATATAAATGGCTTCTTTATAAAGCAACTTACTTTTTATACATAAATCTGAGGGGGTCCTATGAATTATTTCCAGAATTGTACCCTGTAAACCTGCTATAGAACTCTGATGTGTTGTCTGAAAATGTACTGCCACTGAACTGGATTCCTTAACATTAATTATGTCATGGATATGTTCCAGTAATCTTACTTTGAAAGCTCTTTTTGATTGGCCAATATAAAACTTATCACAGGGGCATTTCAAAGCATAAATGGTGCCTTCTGTGTTACATTTAAAACTAACTTTAACATTAAATCTCATTCCATTAATGTTGTCAAAACTGTTAATAACATATTGACAAGCTTTACATTTTCCACAAACCTGAGTACCCAAAGGAAGAATAATGGGGTCCCGATTAACAAAGGGCATAACAAATTTTCCTTTTACCAACATATTTTTTATACTTCTCCCCACTTTATAAGACAATTTAAGTTGCTTAGGAAGCCATGGATGAGCTTCTTTATTGCACTGCAAAAAATTCTAGTAATATTTTAATAAATTAGTCAAGATGTCACTAAAGCAACTATATACAGTTACCAAATATATATCTGCATGAGAGCCAATTGAATTATATTTATATCCATAAGGCTTAACTTCACTCCCTCTCCACTTATTTGCTTTTAATACTGCCTTAGAGATATCATATTTATCATACCCTCTAGACTGAAGCATACTACTAGTCTTCATAATTTCTTCCTTAAGTTCAGATTCAATATTACATAATCTATGAATCTGTATCATCTCACCATAGGGTAAAGCCTATATGGTGTGTGCTGGATGACAACTCATTGCTTTTAAGTAATAAATATTTCCCTCAAATTTTCTATGCATTCGAGTATGTAATCCTATAGAACTTGAGATGTCCAAATCCACATCCAAAAAAGAAACAATTTTGCCCTTTTGTATACCATTAAACTTCACCTCAAAACCTATTAATCTGCAAACTATCAATGAAACTATCCACTTCATCCTCTCCCCTTCACATAAAAAATTGAGATCATCAATGAATCGAGCACAGTATTGAACATATTTTCTATAAAACAAAGCTTTATATATATATATATATATTCTAGCTCGAATAGACCCATGCTCAGATTCGCATAGGAAGGGGCGAAAGCCGCCCCCATAGCTGTACCACATTTTTGTTGAAATGTTTCCCCATTAAATTCAAAAAAGTTATTAGACAAACAAAAATGCAACAATTCCAAAATATATTAAGTGGCGGGACATTCTCCCAGAAAAAAATCTAACAGCCTCCATACCAAAAGAGTAAGTAATATTAGTACAGAGGCTGCTAACATCCAGAGTAACCCAATACATACTTTCATTCAATGGGATATTCTTGATCCTATCCAAAAAGTCAAATATATCTTTGACATAGGCAGGTAGTGACAAAACTTTAGGTAACAATAAATGATGTAACATACATCCTATATTATATAGGAAATATTGCTTCCCTGAAACTATCAGGCATCCAGGGGGATGTTCTCTCTGTTTATATCAGCATATTAGGGACAACATTAGACATTCCTTTCAATTTTTGGTGCTACAAGTGGTCAGAGAAAACCTGAGAGGGGGAGATTTGGTTAACTATACAGAATCTTGTGAAGTTCATTGAATTATAGAGTTATGGGCTGACAGAAGCCCTGGTTTGAATGGGGTTGTGCCACTCAAGCCTATTCTGCCCCGTGCTTAAATTGTGATTGGTTGCTTATAATTTAAATTGTACGCTTTACCTGTAATTGATTGTCTGATGAAGGGATTCTTCCCAAAAGCACTTACCGTTCTTGTGCTTGACTTTTTTATTAAAGTATTTCAAGTTTTTATGCCTGGTAGTTCGAGGTTGTTTTCTTTTGTGTTTTTGTTCCTGTACCACTATGGACCTTTAGTGCCTTTTCATTTGTTTTTTACTGCAAGACTCAGTTAAGGACATTTGGACATTAAATGAAGACTATGTAAGGGGTACCAAGCATGGTCCAACAAGAGGAAATCTCAGGGCAAACTAAGAAGACACTGGATGGATTGTTCACAGGTTCATAGGTTCATCAGTGTGTACTAGGCTAATGGCCCTGGAGCCTTTATAAGCCTAGCCCATAGAAGTGCCCTGGCATTGTGCCACCTGACATTAGTTCCCAGTGCCTTTATCAAGTAGAGCCATGGGAGTTATCTCCGGGGTGCACTTTCTATTACCCATCCACTCATCAAGTGAGGTGCTCTGCTTGACATGTATGGGAAGTCTATTCCAGAGCATGGTCAGTCTCTGGGTGAGGAACCTGTCCCTCCAGCATGTTCTGTTGATTGTGGTAATGAGGTTGAGGTCTATGGAGTGTGTGGTGTGGAGGGATTGTGATTTCTTTAGCTGTAGCATTTCTAACAGATCTGGGTCAGACTTGGCTTTGTAAGTCAAGCAGAGATTGCCTCTAAGTAGGCGATATGAGACAGAGAATAGCTGGAGTCTTTTAAGTCTGTCCATGTAGGACATGTGTTTAATGCCTAGGATCCTCTTTGTGAGGTGCTTCTGTGGCCTCTCCAGGTGTTGCAGGTGTCTAGTGAGGTACATGCCAAATGGGGCATTATACTCAATGATTGATCTAATGAGTGAAGAGTAGAGAGAGGCTATGACCTCTTTCTTCCTGGATGCAAAACCCTTGGTAATGAGATGTGCCACATAGAAGGACTTTCTGACCACAGTGACAATGTGGTGGTCAAAAGAGAGGTTACTGTCAACCTGTGTCCCCAGATCTCTTATACTGCCTTCAGTGTTGAGTGGGCTCCCATCGATGTGGTAATTAGTGGGAACTGAGTTTTTACCAAAGGGGATGACGACGCATTTTTGGCATTGAGCTTTAGGCCATGATTTCAATACCAGTCATTGGTCTCAGTAAGGCCTTTCTGTAGAATGTCAGCATCACTTGGGGAGTTAATAATGCCTCCCAGTTTGCATTCATCTGTGAAGTTGGTCAGCCAGAGTGCCTTTGTGTTGGCCTGGACATCTGAGAAGTAGATGCCGAACAGGAGAGGACCCAGGACTGATCCCTGTGGGACTCCACTTGTGACTGGTTGGCAGTCTGACCTGTGTAAAATCGGAAAGGTCAAAAGCAGGTGTATTGAAGGTTAAGAGTACATGATTGACTGCACAGAGTAAGTAAATACTGTGATCAAACGTTATGTGACCAAGAAAACGGGTCCTTATATGGACTTGTATCCTATTTTCTTTTTCTACTTAGCAATAGTATTCAGGTGTGTCTTAGTGCTTACGGGGAACTACCTGATTGGTATCTGCAAATCCTTTATTGTCTATTGCTGCACCTAGTTAACTTAGTATCAGTATTATCTAAGCGTATATAAGCTCACAATTTCTTTTGTTTGGGGAGACTCCCTATATTGATTTTGGGTCTCCCACACGTGTGTTAATAAAAGTGTCTATGAAAGTATGAACTTTTGCTGATGGTTCTTTGATTTATTATTGACTATTTGAAAAAGTAACTGCAATACCTATTGACATTTTTTAACACTTGGAGTCCGCTACTTTCACACTGTGTGTTCTGTCTGTGAGCCAGTTTGCAACCCACCTAGAGATATAGGGTTTAATGCCTAGTTTGGTGAGTTTATCATTAGTTCCTGAGTAAGGAATGGTGTCAAAGGCCTTGGCCAGATTGAGGTAGGCTGTATGCACTGCCTTACCTTCATCCACAGCTCTGGTGACTGACTCAAAGAAATCAACCAGGTTGAACAGGCATGATCTCCCTTTCACGAAGCCAAATTGCATGGGGTCTAGAGTTTGGAGATTTCCTATATCTTTGTTAATCAGGTCCATGATGATGCGCTCCATAGCTTTACATATCAGACTTGTCAGGCTAATGGGCGATAATTCCCAGGGTCTGTAGTTGCTCCCCCTTTATGGAGAGGGATGACTGTAGCAGTGTGCCATTCAGTATTGACAACGCCTGAGGTGAGGCTGTGATCGAACAAGGCACACAGATATGGTTCCAGTTCACTTTGTAGTTCATGTAGAACACAGCCAGGGATATTATCGGGTCCCATGGAAGCTGTATTCTTGGCTTTGGACAATACAGCTTTAATCTGAGCTGAAGTAATGCTGGGTGCCTGGCATTCTTCCGGTATTGTGATTGGTCCTTTAGGGGGGGAGAGAGGGGTATCTGTAAGCTTGTTGGCAATGCCTGGGGATTCAAAATGATGATCTATGATCTGTAACTGTAAAAGGGATGCTTAGTGTATGATGCCTAGCTTACTATTACTGTGACCATCAACAGTGCAAGTAGTTTAGAAAATGGATTGATGGATGGATGGATGGATGGATAGACTGATGGAGTGTGTGCAGAAGAGCTTGTCCCCTGCAAAAAATGAGAAGATTGATATTCAGTATTCACATTTCTCTGGTATAATCAGTCTTTTTTATGCTTTGGGACTCAGCAAGTGTAGGCTCATCACTTCAATAAGGAGCCCTGCCAGAGTTTCAATTGTCGGGACTTGGATTGCCAAGTCCTGAAATGCGGAGACTGAAAGACCAAAAAATCAGACTTATATGTACTAATTTCAAGACTACTGTTTCTCTGAATATTCCCTTTTCTCTGAGGTATGATGATTACAGATGGGTTATATATACGTTTGGGGGTGTATGGGGGCGTGCTTCCAGCAGTGTTCAATATTCACTCTTCTACATTTTCTCACTTGTTTTGGTGTTTTGGGATTCAGGAATGTGAGTCCTAACATGTCAATAGGGTGCCCTGCCAGTATAATCTATTATATAGTGACAATGGTATTGAGTTATCCTAAAGTTTGATTGTCAAGTTTGTAGCCTACTGGTATTTGAAAAACGTGACTGTCATAACCTAAAGTTGATATTTTATATTTTTACTGATACACACACACACACACACACACACACACACACACACACACACACACACATATATGTGTGTGCATATATAAAAAATTTTTTCTAAGAACTTAAAGACATGCTTGTTCTGATTGTAAGGAGCAGCTTTGTTAACTTGTTCCATGATTGTTGAAGGTATTGTATACTACGGGAGCACATTCTCTGTTAATGTGCAATGAGTTCAGCTATATTATAACAGACCACAAACATTGACCTGCTCAGACTGCTGCAGTCATGTGCTGCTGGTTGTTTATGTTGGTTTAAGGATTTGGGAGTGGAGATGGTTGACATCTTGCTCTGACCTTCACCTTTTGAATTGCAGAAGTACTTCATCTATTTCGATTTCAGTGACAAAATGCTGCAGGTGGTGAGCAGGAGCATTTTTGTTGTTGTTGCTTTTTTTTTTTTTACTAGTTTTTACCATTTCTCACCGTCCATTTAAACATGGCAGGTGTCTGTTCATGTTTAAAACGTTCAAGAAATAATTGCAGAGTGAGTTTCTGGTGGCATCTGATTTATGTTTCACTGGCTTTCATTATATACAATAATGTAATAAGGCCGATTTGGATGAAGAGGTGTGTATGATTTTTCATGCAGTAAATGACTGCAGTTAGTTTGATGAGTGAGACTTGGTTATAAAAACCCTCCATTGTTTTTTAGAGATGTCATTTTCGACTTTAACAAGCCAAAAGGGTAAAAAGGTCACACAGAAAAAAACATTCATTAAAAACTGCAAGAAAGACCCAGCTGAGCTAGAGTTTCATTGTGTAATACCTTAAACCTCCTAAAGTGGTGGCCTATGGGATATATGCAAATGACCTCTTAAGGACATACCATTGTTTCTGCTTCCTGGTTTCTGAATGCACATAACATTTTGCTTTTTAAATCTATATAGTTACATTCAACTTGAACATTCAAGCCAGTAACACACATACTGTATTCAGCTTGCATCACAATTCAGGATGCGATGATAGTTCAGAACTATAAATATGTCTCTGCCACTTTTGGAAACCATAATTTTTTCATGTTGCTAATTCATTTGGATATGCTTTGACCACTATTAAATTAACTAGGCTTATGAAGACCTAATACAATTTTTTCCTCTTCAACAAGCTAGGCCATACTCAAGTTTTTAAGCCATTTCTTACTTATGCCAGTCATTCTTTACTGTTCTATATAACCCAGAAATACGAAACGATAATGCTTAGCTGGAATGAGAAATGAAAGTACTAAAGCAGTGTAGTTTCAAAGTAATTAGAGTGGCCATAAATAGTTTATTCATTCATTAAAATGTTATGTAAGTCTCAGGAAATGGAACAGACTGGAAAACAGCAGGACAGACATGGATATAAATGCCATTCTAAAGAATAGCGTTATACTGTTATAAATGAAAATCAGATAAACAAGACAGATGCATTGCTGATTTTTCTAAAGTACTATTGCACACTTTCCAGACTAACTTTAGGAACATGAGGTATAAATCATCAGACTTTGTAGTCACAATGATGAAGTTTTTCACTGAATTAGTTAAATATATAGCAGACCTTTTAATGGCATAATATCATGATTTCTTTTGTACAGAGCCAGACGACTCATTAAAGACTCCAGACACCGACTTGTTTAATGCAAGACCATTAATAGCAAATGCAGACATCTTTCTGATTATTAGCAGGAAATGCATTTCCCCATGGAAAAATAATGGACATATGAAACAGTTGAACGTTACAATTGCCATCTTTTTTCATACTTATTGAAAAGAGACATGCTTTTCTAAGCTACAAGTAGTGCAGTAAATCAATTAGTGATCCTTTATTTTACTCTGTTGTCAATGTTAGTTGTACTAGATCAATGCTACACTATTTAAGTAATTTCATTTTCTGGCTACATTTGTTTCCTGTGCATACATGCAAGCCCTTCAGTCTTTTATTGCTTAAAACAAGAAGCATCGTTCTCTGCATTTTCTTTCAATACATTTATATTATGTATCATATAGCAAATACAAAATTACTTAAATCATGGTTTAAATAAGCTGCTGTGGTTGTAGTAATGACAGCACTTTTTTTTTCTCCTCTGAAAATCTGGTCTTACTTTTCCAAGTTCTATGCTGAATGTATGATTTTATTTATTTGGCTCTGTGCTTTGGAATGAGTTTCCATAAAGAAGTCAGGTATTGGTGCAGACTGCGCTGCTGTGACCCAATTCATCACTTCTGATTTATATGCCTCTCTTATTATTTGGACCTATTGTGGTACCGCTAGCTGTTCTTGAACACAAGTGTAAAAAATGCTAGTTGTCCTGTCATGTGAAGATTTAGGGGTAAATTCTGACTAAGGATGTCCATTTGTACCCCATCTGAATCCCTGTGAAAGCAGAAAGGGTTTTGAGTCCAAAGTGGACATCATTCCTGGTTGGAACTGGTTTCATTTTAAATTTTGAACTCGCATAGCATCACTGAAATTAGTTGTACAACCAGTTAAATACTATATAATAAGACTAACTGCCACTATACACTTTATCTCTATTCCAAACCTGAAGTGCTTCTTGTTTTCCATCACATATAATCTTCTGTCATCAAAACCATTTTCTATAGGTACCAAATTTCTCTAAGTCATGTTCTCTTGGAAAGGTATACTCATTTTCTTTTTTTCTGCCGTAAGTCTCAAACCATTCCTGATATGGCTATGATGCTCCGCATTAACTAGCTGAGGAACAGGTAAGTAATCCAGATGCAAAAAACAGCTACAAACATTATTATGGAGATGCTTGGTATGGTCTATGGCTTGTTGGGCAACATATATATTGAAACAGAGTCTTGAGACAGGGAGCAGACAGCACTGTTGGAGTCACTGGTGGCAAACATTGTCTTTTTAAGACACATTGCAATGACAAACCAATCCACCAATGCAGGGCATGCCTTCCATGCTGTGGGAGGGTCAAAATGTGGAGAGACTGACCACTAACCATCCCAAGCCAGACTACACTGACTATTTTGTGAGACAGCATCACTGTTACCTGTGCATACATGACCTGCTAGCTCAATTCATGGGTATTGCTTAGGTTATGACCAAGTTGCCTCTTGGGCTCTACATCAGGGATCCATCTCAGGCTGCATTCACATGTTTACATAGTTCTAGACCTTCCTTGCACACAACTACCTAACACCTGTACATGGGCATCAAACAGGTTATTTGCAATGGCACTCCTCAGGATTTACATATGGTAACCCCCATCAGGGTGACTTGTACAACTCTGTAGTTCTGTAACTTCCCTGGCATGGACTGCATTGAGCCCCAGTAGGAGAGGCCAATGCAGTGGACATTGTAATGGTCAGATTGTGGCAGCTTGACCCCACCACTGGAAGACGTGATCCTTGAATGTGCACAAACTCCCAGAGCACATCATATAGTGCTCAGTTCCTATGACCCTACCTTAACTTATATCATAGTGTTTTATTTGTCTGTCACTCTGCCCCCCACCTGAACAAGTTTTAATGACTGTGTCCTGCTCAATGGATAAGTTGTGAAGGCATGGTGATGTCTGATGCTCAACATGACCTGTCCATGCATTGCCCCTAATTTTGATAATGTATGAATCATTGCACCCTGTGTTGCCTGTGCCATGACACATATTTCTGGACTAGATGACACCTCTGTGTTAGTGCTTCAATGTAGTGTGGCCAATTCTGTCTCGGCTGTGGTATTGCTGCTGTCTGTTTTTTCCCTGATACTCTTCCCTGTCCTGCTGCTGCAGCTGCTATGAGTGGTTTGGAATGCATTGCCAAGATATTCATCTGCTGCTCCATCTGCTTGCACATTGTTATGGTGCACACAATAAAAATATTGGTGCAGATTTATGAACTGTATTACACTGCCCCTTCTGTGGTATCTAGATAGCAGCAGAATCTCATAAATAAGTTGAACTCTTTCTCCATTATATTTATCATTAGGACATGTTACATTCAAGATAATTTCCTATATGGTCTGGGGCTGCAGACAGGGATAATTGAGCAAGGTTCTAGAGTGTATGTGGCATAGGCTGCAATACACACACCAAAAGCATATTTACATGTGGCCTGCTCCCTGCTTGCATGGTATATATTTGTATAAACTTGTCTTTTTAGTATGTGTGTGCACCTACTAAGTAGATGACCCTGTGAGAAGTGCACTTGCAGAAATGTTGGTATAGGTTGGACATTTGATAGATGTGTGAATCATGTAAACTGCCAGCTTGATGCATGGACACATTATTTATTATTTATTTATTTATTTATTTGCAGTTGGTTTACCAGGATAGTCCATTGGGCCAAAAAGAACCCGTTTTCAATGGAGTCCTGGGGAGAAAAGCTCCACAAAAATATAGATTACAGTAGGTGTTATACATGCTTAAACATTATAAACTTTCTAGTAGACAAGTTTAAGTACAATGTACAATGATTACAATTAATTTATACAGTGTTAAAACTAAAAAGGATTATACATAAAATCAAATTTTATGTATTTAAAAACATGTAAACATTACAATTAATACCCTGGGTATTACAAAGAGCCTAGCAGTTCATGGAGTAGAAATTCTTCCTACTGATATACTGTAGACTGTCTGCATCAGGGTTAAGCCTTGATGTCAATATGTGTACAATGTATGTATCCCAGGATGTCAAGGAAAAAGGTTATATTTAAAATGCATTTATTCTACCCTCCACAGTCCTGGGGATTTAGATATGCTTTTCCACATGCTGCAGATAATCTTAAGGAAGTGGTTTAGGCATGGGTCTATGCTTGCGATGTCCCTAACATGTCCCAGGTAGGTTGCTGAAAAATCCCTGTAGATGGATAAAGCTAAACATACCTTAGTATCCACAGAATCAGCATGCCATAAATCCCCCTTTGATTCTTCTTGTAGGTGACAGTATTCAAATAAATTATTTACAGTCTCCCTTCCCATAAGAGGCTTGCCTGCGAGCTGATGATGTGTCAGGCATTGTCTGTGCCTTCACCATCGGCATGGATGGCTGTGACATACAAAGCTGTGGGCACTGACTCTTATGGCTGTTGTGCTTCTTCTGCTGCCACTCCTGCCATCACTCTCGTCATGTACACCACAAAGCTTCTTGTTCAATAGGGATATGTGCCATGGCACAACATGTCAAATTGGATATGTGCCACAGCACATTATTTCAAAATGGATATGTGCCACAGCACAATATTTTAAAATGGATATGTGCTGCTGCACATGTCAAAATGCATATGTGCCATGGCACATGTCAAAATGGGTATGTGCCACTGCACATGTCAAAATGGGTATGTGCCACTGCACAACATGTCAAAATGGATATGTGCCATGGCACAACATGTCAAAATGGATATGTGCCATGGCACATGTCAAAATGGGTATGTGCCACTGCACATGTCAAAATGGGTATGTGCCACTGCACAACATGTCAAAATGGGTATGTGCCACTGCACAACATGTCAAAATGGATATGTGCCACAGCACAATATTTTAAAATGGATATGTGCTGCTGCACATGTCAAAATGCATATGTGCCATGGCACATGTCAAAATGGGTATGTGCCACTGCACATGTCAAAATGGGTATGTGCCACTGCACAACATGTCAAAATGGATATGTGCCATGGCACAACATGTCAAAATGGATATGTGCCATGGCACAACATGTCAAAATGGATATGTGCCATGGCACATGTCAAAATGGGTATGTGCCACTGCACAACATGTCAAAATGGGTATGTGCCACTGCACAACATGTCAAAATGGATAAGTGCCATGGCACAACATGTCAAAATGGATATGTACCATGACACAACATGTCCATTTTATATGTTTCTGAATTGGTCCACATTTGTATGCTGTCATTTGTATAATCAATGTGGCTCTTCTCCAGGGACTTCCTCTTTTACATTTCATTATACATTCTTAGTAAATACTTCATACTGTGGTATTTTGACCCTTGTGCTATTCCAGTGTGAATGTCTCAGAATGACTCACACTCTGTGTATTGTTGCTATACACACTTAACTTCCAATGTGCAATGTGTTACATCTTCATAAAGGTCATGTTTTTTTTTTTTTGGAGGGGACATTTTATTTAAATAATCTTATTTTTTTTAAAGTTTACATTGTTCCCCTTTAATCTGTTTAACATCACACAGTGAAAGCAATTTTTTTTGCTAACTAGCATAAAATAATACATTTTATTAACCAGCTCACCTGTCTATATGACTCTATAAAAATTGCATGCATGCGTGATTATCTCTTTTACTGTATGTAATTTCTGTATATCCTCAACAACTTGTATGATCACATATACTTTACCTCTTGCAATATATCTTGGTAATTGTCAAACTTTAATGCTTCCCCAGATTGAGACTGAAATTCGTTACTTTGTGATCAGTGCTCCATCGTGGTTAAAAAAGCAGGTTTATTGAATGTTTTTGATGAGTCATGCTTCATTTTAATGATTCTTCACTTTTTTAGATTATGGTCATATTTATATATATAATACATTTATATATATAAATAAGTAAGTAAATAAATGAATAAATAACACACAAGATCAAGCTAACAAGACTGAAAACCTGCCTGGAAGCTTGATAAGAACAGGCCAAACACAAATCCTGCTTGGCCCTCTACACCATCACACCCCCACACCCATTACACCAATGCAAATTATATATAACAACCATGAGATCACACTTTTGTGAGGAAGGAAGAAGCAAAATCTGTATCTCCATTGTGCTGCAATCCCATGCAAAGAAAATCTATGTCATTCCAGCTTCCGGGTTTTTGAGTTTATGGGCTCAGCCTTTTAACAGTCACTCTTTTGAGCATTCAGTTTCTTCGTAGGGACTCACATATACATCTCTCTCTCTCTCTATATATATATATATATATATATATATATATATATATATATTAGTGTGTGTGTGTGTATATAGTGTGTATATGTATGTGTGTGTGTGTGTGTGTGTGTGTGTGTGTCTGTGTATTTATATATATATATATATATATATATATATATATATATATATAGTGGGTGTAATTTGCTACTGTTTGTGATTTTTATCATTGGTGGCCAAGTGGTTACTTTCCCGGAGAGGATTTATGCTGTTCCAAGTGTTTGTGCTTGTAAAATTATAGCATTTTCGTCTTGCCATTTTGATAGTCAACAAACTGTGGGTCAGCATTATGAAGTAGACCCATATATACATATACATCTCAATAGATCTCCTTTTCTGATTAGTGAATCTAATGTAAGGAAAAAAAAAAAAAAAAAAGAAAAGGAAGAAAAAAAAAATAACAATACCACTAAGTGAGCTTCATCTGGTTACTGGTACTGTTAGAGAAAGTTTTTTTCTTAAGGCAATGTGCAGGGGTGGTTGGGGCAGTGGCAGCATTATGTTTGGCATTAGCGTTAACCCATATGAGTACAGTTGGCAGGGACCTGGGGTGGGGGCTTTATCACAAGTGTAATACTTAAGAAAAACCTTTTTCCTAACACTAGAACTAATGTGGACAACAGACACAGAACACACACATATACATACACTACACTAAAATTATCCTCTAACTTCTCCTTAACCTTAAAAAGCAAACACTCACACACAAACACACTAACTACCAAACATACTCTAAACTGTCCCTTTCTCTCCATAACCTATAGACATGCCCGTGCACGCACGCACACATATAAACACACACCCACACACACACACACACACCCCACACACACACAAACACACACACACACACACACACACACACACACACACACACACACACACACACACACACACACACACCACATACACACTTACTTACCTTTTAGTTAATGTATACATAAACAGTTGACTAACTTACCTGCTACCATATATGCATGTGTGTATGTATGTGTGTGTGTGTGTGTGTGCAATTATGTAAAAAAAAAAATGTAAATTTAAGCAAAAGACATCATCTTGAGTAATAAACATCTACATCTCAAAAAAATAAAACTTTTGCCACCACAGAAACAAAGTCTATAAAAGGTATCAGGTTGGGCTACTTCAAATACTGCTGTGATGCCCTTGCGCTGGTCCAGTAATCAAGGAGCCTCAATCCTCACCACTCGCAACAGCTAAGGAACATACACACTGGGAGGATGACAAGTACACACACAGTAAGGTGCAATTTCCCTTAAGAGCATACAGAGACCACAGTCAGTCTGAGGCTGGTTTCTCCCTTTTCTCTGCATCCCCAATAAGTCTCCCCACTGGCACAGCTATAGGGATGAGATCTCAGCTGAGTGGTCAAGCCAAAACCTCCAGCACCCTCTTTGTCCAACCAGTGCTTTATGTCCCTTCCCAAGTAGCTGTCACACACACACACACACACACACACACACACACACACACACACACACACACACACACACACACACACACACACACACGAGGATTGATTTATATACAAACACACACATACACTCCTGGGAAAGGCTGGCTCAGGTTTATTAACTATGCCCCCTTCTGCCCAGACTATAAGGTAGTTTTCACTAACACCAACTACTCTTATTAGCTACTTTAAAGGCCCTTAACAAAGGGTGTCTAATCCTACTGTGCAATGTTACTGTTAATCCAAGTGGTAGTCTGACCTAAGGCAAGGCTGTTTAGCAGTGGCCAGTACAGTGTCACCAAATACATATACAAGTACTCTAATAGCTTAAATATGTCTAACAAATAATAGCCGCAAAGACAGGTTTAAATATATTTAATAATAAATAATAATATTAGAAAACATACTTGCCTGGACTTCCCAAAATATAGATAATGAAACCATCATTCTAGGTGATGTAAATATCGATTGGCAAGATATAGGCCACACCAACCTCTCAAAAAACATAAATCTTTACAACTTCTCCCAACTAATTGAAGACATCACTAGACCTCACAAAAATTACAACTGGGGCTCCACAATAGACTGGATATTAATGTCTCACCCTTTCAATGTCATCGGTGCAGGCATACTACCTAATACCATTAGTGACCACCACCCAGCATATATCAAATGCAAAACTACTCCAACCACAGGCCAACACCAATACAAATCTACCAGAAATGTTACTAAGTTCGAATCATCCCATATTTAATGAAACCTTAGCTAAAGTAAACTAGAAACCCCTCAAATCCCTACCACTTAATGAGGCTGTTGAATTCTTTAAATCAATATTTCTAGACATCCTAAATAGGCAAGCACCCACCCGCCAAAAACGAATAAAGCATAACCATGCATGCTGGCTCTCAAAATCCATCAAACAAGTAATGTCCGCAAGGGATAAAATCTGGAAGTCATGGCAGAAAAACAAAGACCCCTCAACTCTACTACATTACAAGCAACTCCGTAACCAGGCAAAACATCTAATAACCACTGATAAAAAAGACCACTACTTCCACCTACAAAGCCAACATAAAAATAATCCCCAAAAATTCTGGTCTTCCATCAGCCAACTATTACACCCAGGCTCTCAAAGCAATCCATCCCTTGACCCACAACCCCCCCATTGAAATTGCTACCCTCTTCAATTCCTACTTCATTGACATGATAGCTAACCTAACCGCCACCTTTCCTACAGTTAACAGCACCACGACCAAGACAGCTGATGACCAAATCATCTCAGAAAACAAGTCTACCCTTAACCTTAACCTAAAATTCTCCTCCATACCCACCAGCACAATAAAAAACTTTTACTTAAGCTAAAACCCTGTACTCTGGCCCCTGACAATCTACCCCCACATTTCCTGCAGCTAGCAGCAAACTCTATAGCTTATCCCATCAGCATACTCATTAACAGAACAATTAAAGAATCCCTTGTCCCAGACATCTGGAAAAAAACATTCATTCTTCCCTTACACAAAGGTGGCACCAACACAGACACCACAAACTTTCGACCCATAGCAATTCTCTCACCCCTCTTTAAAATACTGGAAACATGCATCCATGCCCAACTCCTCAACCACCTGCATGAAAATCAAATTTTATCACCCACTCAGCATGGTTTCAGACCAGGACACAGCACCACTACCGGCCTCCTATCCTTCCTTGATACAGTTAACTGGGCACAGGATTCTGGTAAAATAATTGCTTCACTTTTACTTGACCTCTCCAAAGCTTTTGATACGATTTCCCACACTATCCTACTCTCTAAACTATCCACCCTCCACATTTCTCCCCCTACCCTACAATGGTACAACAGCTATCTCTCCAATAGGCAGAAATCCACCAAATGCCAACAGTCTTACTCTCCCTTCCTCAGTACTTCCACAGGGGATACCCCAAGGCTCCATACTTGGTCTTCTCTTATTTAGCATCTTTATTAACAACTTTCTCACCACTCGCCCACAATGCTCAGTAATCCAGTGTGCTGATGACTTTACAATAATATGCACTGCAAATTCCAGCTCTGAACTCCAGCAAATTACCCAGAATGCCCTCACATCTTCTGAATCTTGGATGCTTAACAGTCATCTTGCCCTAAACCCCCCCCCCCCAAAAAAAAAAAACTAAACTAGTAATTTTTACTCCTAGGAAAACCACTCCATTTGATAAAAAAAAACTCTACACTATACAAGCCCAAGACAATACCACTATAGAAGTTGTCCCACACACTAAATTACTAGGCATTATTATAGATGAAAACCTTAACTTTGACCTACACATAAACAATAACATCAAAAAACACACCAAAAGCTTGGTACGCTCTACAGGCACCAATACTTTCTTAGCCTCTCTACTAGACAAACCCTTGCAACTACCTTTTTATTACCCTCTCTCCTTTATGGTGCCCCTCTCCTCACTAATATCTGAAATTCTACAAAATCCAAACTTGCTATGTGTTACAACAGAATAGCAAAATTTGCCACCAAGGCCACATTCTCATCCCACCACTGTAAGTCACTGAAACAATTAGGGTGGCTGAAACTCCCCCACCATCTCTCATTCACCAAAGTAACTACTGTGCACAAAATAATCTACAGACCCACAGAATGTCCTGCTCTCTCAACTCTACTTGCCAAATACCATTCCAGCAGGCATCTAAAATCTGAAAATCATCTACTTCTAAAAGTAGATAAGCCCACCTTACCTGCTGGTCAACTCTATCCTTCACCGTCACCAAACTATGGAACTCACTTCCGCCTTCTATAAGAAACACAGGCAGCACCACCACCTTCAAACAAATGCTGAAAAATCATCTCAACTCTTCCTGGCTATGTTCCTGCTCTATAACCTAACCTCTTCACTCTCCTTATATGATTACTAAACTCCTGTCTTTTGCTACTAGTGACTGATGATATTTTCTCCATATTTATTTTTATTTTCACTTGTTGATACTGGTACAATAATACTGATCTCTGTTTATACCACTCTGATTGAATTCATTGAATTCTGCTTTAATGTATATTTTCTGTATATATTGCTGTAATCAAACAAACTAGATTCCTGCTTTTATGTATATATTCTGTATATGTTACTATATTTACTATCTGTAACACTGTTTCTGCTTCTGTACTAATTAATGTTTATATTTTTTCTGTATCTCGTTGGAGCTTTTCTCCCCGGGCCTCCACTGAAAATGGGCTCTTTTAGGCCCAGTGGACTTATCCCGGTAAACAAATGCAATAAATAAATAAATAAAATAAATAAGACAATTCTCAGTAAATCAACACAGTAACTTCAGATTTCAAAATTACAGGGAATATTTAAAACAATATTGCAGGACAATATCAAATAAATACAGAAAACATCTAAACTAATCTTTACTATATTCCTAACTATATCTAAAAGAGGTACTATGACCTAAAAAAACTTACTTACAGCAAGGCAAGTGCAGATGTGATGATGAATAGATGTTCTTGCTAGATCCAAGACAAAATACAAAATGCTAGTTTCTCTCTGAGAGAGTTCTTAAATTAATATCAAATATTACTGCTGGGTTAGCTTGGATGACATCACTTTTTGTCACCTGACTTAAGTTCCCAAGCTAAACCCCCATTGAAGCATTTGACATCTCCTTGTAAAAAATGTATAGCCTTCAGATGTTTGCATGTAGAAGGCACCCTAGACATCTCTTTGCTGCACTGAAACTAACTTTTATAGCACAACTGTAAAACAATTTAATTTTAACTTATTTTCTTGAAGTTTTGCAAGTTAACTGTGTATGTTCCAGTTTCAACTATTTAGACAGGTATATAGTTTATATACATTTCTGTTCTTTTCCAGTAGGGTACACTGTGGACACATCCTTGAAGCTTAGTACTGTACAAACCTTGTTCAACACACCTCTGTATGAATCATATCAATATTCACAAATGACATATAATTATTTACATAATTCCAGATAGCTGGGCTGGCAGTGTGACAACTGCAAGTAAAGATAGAACATATAAATAACAGAGAATGTGTGAGTCCCTCAGTAAAACACTAGTAAGTTCTATATATTTCAATTAATGTATAGTTTTTGCACCTCTGATTTCTTTTGTAGGAGCTGATTTCTTTTGTAGGAGCTGTTCCCCCATTATACTTAGAGTCCTCATATTTTCTGTTTTATTTACTCCAAGGTAATGCAGTGTCACAATAAACTGATTTAGCTTTGGGGCTACAGGGCCATATACCATCAATGGGGGTTGAGGTGGGATAAACTACTACAGTAAAAAGAATAATAGAAATGTTGTTTTTGTTTATATTTTCTATGATTTTAAACATTGCCATCTAAAAGCTGTTAAGCTGTGCACCTTTACTTTCTTTATAGTTAGAGAGACACTGCATTGATATCCATTTTATTCTGTTTCTTTATGTTGGAAATTATCTTTTAACAAGTAAAACCAGTTGATTATCATAATTAGAATGGTAACCACAAAATAAGGAGGTACTTTTTATAATTAGAAACATCTTTAGTATTAGTATATTATTGTTCCATTTATAAATAAAATTCAGAATTCAGCAGATACATATTTTTATGAGGCATGCCACTTATTTCAGCATTTTGAAGGAAAAATACTGTAGTTATTTGAGCCAGGAAGACATTCAGGATTATCGTTTTTATTAATCTTTAATAGTTGATTGTTATTAGAAAGGAAAGTCAATCAGAATGTGCAGTGGAGATCTGAGAAGTTTTCAAATTTAGATAGACATTTTATGATTAATGTATTAATCCTGTGCGCAGGAGACTTAAGACTTAAAAATTAATATTTGATGTTAAGGTTTGCTAATGTTAAAATTGGGAAATAATGTAAAAGATTATAAACTGGAGATGCAGTTATATAAAGAGAATGAATACATTGGTAAAAAAAAACTGAAATATGGACTAAATGGACAAAGAGAAAAATTAAATTTGCTGTTAACAAGGGAACTGCTGAAGAATTAAGTTTACGTGGAAATGTTTACTGATAAGCAAGGACCATATTAAAAGCAGGATGAAAAATGAAAATACTTAAAAACACTTAAATCAATTATATAAAGGTCACCACATAAAGGAGAAGCATAGATGGAGAGTTAAAAGGTTGATGAAAGAATGAATCAGGAATATAAACTGATCTAAGAGAGCCACAATCAAATGTGAAATTAAATATAAAGTAAACAAATGTGTTTCTTTATATTAAAGATTTGGGGTGGAAGAAATGTTAAATACATTTTTAATATAATAGACTTGAGGATTTTTTGGATTAAACAAGTTCATGCAACTGTTTTGATTACAGTTGAAACAAAAGAAGATTTATTTATTTATTTATTTATTTATTTTACATTTGTTGACCGGGACAGTCCGCCTGGGTGTGAGCCCATTTTCGGTGGAGGCCCTGGGAGAAAATCTCCAATAAAACAAGAACAACATTGACAGGTACAGTGTTGGTTTTACATAGAATTTAATAGAAATATCTAGAGACAATAAAGAAAGTATAATATACAATAGGCACTTAAATGAAAAGGAGAAAGTTATTACAATATAGTAAAGTTTTATATATATATATATATATATATATATATATATATATATATATATATATATTTTTTTTTTTTTTTGAGGGCAGGGGTCCATCTTTAGTTGATCATTTGAGTATACTTTAATACGTGTACATATGTATACCCTTACAAAAAAAAAAAAAGAAATTCTCAAATTATACTCTTATTGTAGGTAGCAGCTACCAATCCTTAGTGGACCGGAGTTCCGCTGTGGCAACCCCTAACGGGGAAAAGCTGAAAGACACAACATTGTAGGTAGCTGATAGGTGGTGTTCACAAGTGTGAGTGGAGTATACATGGAGACTATAAATTTAAGGGGATGAAATGAGGAAGAAACTAATAAAATAGACAAGGAAGTACTTTTGCTGTATGGACATTGTAAAAGGGAAATACACTGACATGCCTTTAATAAGAAGTGTGGCACTAAAACTGTTATTGAATAAACTGTAAAGTAAATGTATGTAATGGAAATGTTTTGAAATAAATGTTTAGGTATTTATTGTTTTAAATACAAATGTGTTTGTTTAGTAATTGCTGTTGACTTTAAAGTTTTAAATGGAGAATCCTGAGATGGAGAACGTGGAGCAGTTGATGAGGAGCTGCCAGGAGGCACTACGGAGAATAAGAAGAAGCTGCTGCTTCATAAAATGAACCAGTAGTATTTCAATCTGTTCAAAGTGTTTCTTGATATGGAAAACAGACCTACAGGTGTTATTCAACAGGATTTACATGATACCACCCACAACACACCCATTATGGTGGATAATCACACTAAACTACTTGGGGTCATCATTGACGACCAGCTAAAATTTGACCAGCATATACTTAACAACATCAAGAAAACCCACCAAAAACTCGGCCTTCTTTACAGAAACAAAAACTTTTCTCTCCCCTCAAGCAAACATTGCTCTATCACATGCCTACCTTCTTCCAACCCTTCTCTATGGCTCTCAGATTCTCACCAACCTGCAGATCTCTCTTATGACCAAACTAGAATCTACCTTTAACAAAGTAGCAAAATTTGCCACTGAACTTCCCTGTTCCTCTCACCACTGTCTCACTCTACAAAAACTGAAATGGTTAGAGCTCCCTCACATCCTTACTCTCTCCCAGCTCCAAATAATCCATTTCATTCTATACCAGCCCACATTCTGCCCCACAATATCACCCATCATCTCATCCTACACCCCAACTAGGTCACTCCGGAGCTCTGACCAACACCTTCTGACCTTAACCAAACCCAAACTCAACCTAGGAAAAAATCTGTATAGCTATCACCCTGCCAAACACTGGAATAAACTCCCACTAGACATATGTAACATTACATCCAAACTTCTATTCAAAAAGACTGTGAGAAATCACCTTAGCTTAAATAAACTCTGCCTCTGTTCTCAGCCCCCTGACTAACCCACCTCTCCAGCCCAATCTCTCACTTCTCTTTCTCCTGATAGTACCTAACACTACCACCTTCCAAACTCACCCTCCCTTCTTCCCTACTAAACCCTTTCCCTACTCCTACCACTAACTGTCTTTTACTATATCTATCTCCTCACCAGTAGAATGTCCCTACTCCTACCCCTAACTGTCTTTTACTATATCAATCTCCTCACCAGCAGAATGCCCCTACTCCTACCCCTAACTGTCCTTTACTATATCAATCTCCTCACCAGTAGAATGTCCCTACTCTTACCCTAACTGTCCTTTACTATATCTGTCTCCACACCAGTAGAATGTCCCTACTCCTACCCCTAACTGTCCTTTACTATATCTATCTCCTCAACAGTAGAATGCCCCTACTCCTACCCCTAACTGCCCTTTACTATATCTATCTCCTCACCAGTAGAATGTCCCTACTCTTACCCCTAACTGTCCTTTACTATATCAATCTCCTCACCAGTAGAATGTCCCTACTCCTACCCCTAACTGTCCTTTACTATATAAATATCCTCACCAGTAGAATGTCCCTACTCCTACCCCTAACTGTCCTTTACTATATCTGTCTCCTCACCAGTAGAATGGTCAGCAACAACTGTTGCACTTTTATCTCTCCTTCAATGCTACCCAATCACTCTTTACTAGCTTCCTCTCTCTCTACTTTAAATTCAATCTCTCCTGGACTACCTGCCTTATAACATAGCTAGCCAACAATGTATATAATCTGTAATCAGTATTATCATTGTATACTTGTTTTACATTGTTAGATATTTTTTTGTGTATTAGCAAATGTTTTTATTCTTGTAACTTGCATATATTTTGTAACTCTAGAGCTTTTCTCCCTGGGTCTCCACTGAAAAAGGGCCTCAGCCTAGATGGACCAACCCGGTCAACAAATGTCAAATAAATAAAATAAATAAATAAATAAATATGTTTGGACACGTGATTAATGTACAGTTTAGAGGGCAGAGAAAACTGTTAGATAAATATGTATTGCAGAACACAACCACAAAGCTCACAAAAGGACAGCCATGGATACACAGGTTTTCATTTATTTTGAGAATAAGCTTTATATATTGTTCCTTTTGAAACTGCTTACTCATTGGACACATTTTTGACTTCATATAAAAAGAGAAACTCTGAATCATAGAACTGTTTTGTTATTGCAAATAAGCCAGTACTTAACCTGAAAACAAAATGTGAGAAATTATATTTTACTAAGGGAAGATGTTAAACAAATACATGAAACATATTGTGAATCGGTACTATTAGTATTTATTCTATTGGAATATGGGCAACGTATCTCTAAGCATATTGTGATTTAAAAATAGAAAATAACGTAAGCTAAAAAATGTACCAAATAGTGTATATATAAAACAGTGCAGGGGCACAGTCTTCTATGAATGACATTCAAGAAAATTTTTACTTTGTTGCTACTGATGAAGACATCTTTTTCTTTTAGAGTATTTAATACATTTCTTTGCTGAAATACTTAAATTCATGATTTTAATAAGAGTAGAAGATTCTATAGTTATATAATTTTTAATGTAAAAAGTAAGCCAGATGGATATAAAATTATAGGCTGATATCTTTGTTAGGCACAGATTTAAAGATTTTGTTGAGAATATTGCAGGGTGAATAAAATGTGCAATGAATCTGTTTCTTGAAAATCAGATTTTTATTTTAATTAAAGGTAATTGTATAAAACTGCTATGAAATTTCTAACAGGTTTATGATAGTATACATAATAAGAAGCGGGGCAGGTTACTGGGATGGGATATAATCAAATATAATAACATTAGTCTTAATGTATTGTAGCAAATATTAAGAGATCTTAATTTTGGGGAAGATCACAACTTTTGGGTAGAAAGTGTAAGATGGAATAATAATTACTTACATAAAAGGGTGGGGAAGTCCAGAAGTTGTACTAAAGAATATAATGATGCATGGATATCTATTAATCCATTTTTCATTTACAGTAGCAATGAATGTTATTAATATCAAGCAAACAGAGAAATATAGGAAGTGGAAGCTGGAAAATGTAGTGACAAGTTACACATGATATATATTAATAGTTGTTAAAAATGTTGAATTTGTGAAATTAACTTATTATGGGATAAATTATGTTTGGTAAGTTTAGACATGAGTTTGAAAATTTTGAAAAGAATAGGAAACAGTCATAGGCAAGACAAATATATATTTTAATAGTAATATATTGAGATTTATGGTATAAGATTTAGGGATGGAGTGCAAATGCTAATAACGTCTTCCTTTTTTACAGTATTAGTTATTCAAATAAAACAACACAAATAAGCTGGATAAAAGAAACAGAACATATGTTTGTAGGATTTATGTTGCTGCTTCAGAGGTCAGTGATAAAGAAATGGAAATAATAAATTTGAAAAATAAATCAAATAAAGTTTTAAATTCTAGTCAAAACTAACAGCAGGTTTAGAAATATATAACAATGGTGTCACAAAAAATTATGAATTAATTATTTTTAATATAGAATAAATATTATGTTTATAGAGCATATGTACTTATTGTAAATAGAAATAATGCATTTTGGGAAAGGGTCTAATGAGGAGTATTTGGCCTATGATTTTCTTTCTTGTAATAGAACTTCAGGATTTTGGAGTCAAGAATTCATAAAGGTCACAGAAAATATGATTTCTTATATATATTATAAGGATTGTGTGGACTACTGGAAAGATGAGGTCTATAGGACATCTATGGGTTGTCTAATCACTATGGGGGGATGAGATGGGATATGAAGACAGAAAAAATGTATTCTAAGAAGAAATAAGAAATTAAATATGTTATGTTAATAAATTATTCTTTATTCTGGAATGAGAATTAAAACAGTGATTAACTTGTACTGAGTATGTTCTCTCTTATGATTATGGTAAATTAAAATGGATATGTATATGAACACTGAAATAAAGCCACTGGTGCTACCACCCACTCATACAAATGGGACAGTGACTTAATTTCTCATACAAAGGTTGGCAATTAAGTAGTGTAGCAGCCTGCTTGTGCTGCAATTCAGTGTTAATATTGGAAAATTAATCCAACTACTGGCTGTGGGAATAGAGCCTGCATTCCTGTGATCTTTCAGAATCAATGACAAGTGTGCTAAATGCTGAGTCAGTAACTCAGATGATCAGAGATTAACTACTGGCTTGGGCAGTGAAGTGAAAGAGTTGGCTGGGGGAGCCAGGAATGATAGACTAATCCTAAAACAGCTATCTTTAAGTAGGGGAATCACATGGTTCACCACTGTACTGAAATCCCACAGATTCTGGTAATTACAGTACAAATGACCATGGTGTAGATATTTTATAATCTATGCAGCCAGAGTTAGGGACATTGTCTGGGGGAATAAAGTCTCTTCAAGTTAGTATTGCAGATCTTGTTTTGGCATTGCTGAAGGCTGAGAAGTTAGGGTATCAGAAAAAAATGACTTTTATTAACTGCTTAGAAAAGAGTCTCATGACTAACTAGACCTCACCATTTAGGAAGAGTGAATAGGTAATGGATCAGTTTGGAAAAAAATTAACTTGGTGGTTGATAAGCAAAAGTTAAAACACACAAAAATATCACAAACTGCTAAGCCAGGATTGAAGTTTAAAGATGCATGAATTAAAAGAATGAAATCATCTTGTATCAAGATTTCATAGGTTCATAGATTCATAGGTTCATAGGTGTATACTAGGCTAATGGCCCTGGAGCCATTACAAGCCTAGCCCATAGGATTACCCTGGCATAGTGCCACCTGACCTTAGTTCCCAGTGCCTCTGTCAAGTAGAGTCACTGGAGTGATCCCCGAGGTGAATTTTCTATTTCCCATCTACTCATCAAGATTTGTCTGTTTGACATGTATGGGAAGTCTATTCCATAGCATGGGCAGTCTCTGGGTTATGAACCTGTACCTCCAGCATGTTCTGTTGATTGTGGTAATGAGGTTGAGGTCTCTGGAGCATGTGGTGTGGAGGGATTGTGATTTCTTTAGATGTAGCATTTCTAACAGAGCTGGGTCAGACATAGCTTTGTAAGTCAAACAGAGATTGCCTCTAAGTAGGCGATATGAGACAGAGAATTGTTGGAGTTTAAGGCCTAGGATCCTCTTTGTGAGGTACTTTTGTGGCCTCTCCAGTTGTTGCAGGTGCCTAGTGAGGTACATGCCAAATGGGGCATTGTACTCGTTGATTGGCCTAATGATGGAAGAGTAGAGGGAGACAATGACCTCTTTCTTCCTGGATACAAAACCCTTAGTAATAAGATGTGCCACTTAGAAGTACTTTCTGACCACAGTGGCAATGTGGTGGTCAAAAGAGAGGTTGCTGTCAACCTGTGTTCCAAGATCTCTTATAAAGCCTTCTGTGTTCAGTGGACTACCATAAATGTGGTAATTCATGGGAACTGGTTTTTTCCCAAAGGGAATGCCAACACATTTTTTGGTATTGAACTTAAGGCCATGGTTCTGACACCAGTCGTTGGCCTCAGTGTGGCCTTTCTGTAGGATATCAACATCACTTGGAGAGTTAATAATAGCTCACAACTTGCAATCGTCTGTGACCTTTGCCAGCCAGAGTCCCTTTGTGTTGGCCTGGACTTCAGAGAAGTAGATACCAAACAGGAGAGGATCCAGGACCGAACCCTGTGAGACTCCACTTGTGACTGGTTAGCAGTCTGACTTGGAGTCAGCTTCTTTCACACTGTGGGTTCTATCTGTGAGCCAGTTTGCAACCCACCTAGTGATATAGGGGTTGATGCCTAGCTTAGTGAGTTTTTAAATAATTCCTGAGTGGAGAATATCAAAGGCCTTGGCCAGATCAAGGTAGGCTGTATGAACCACCTTGTCGTCATCCACAGCTCTGGTGACTGACTCAAAGAAGTTGACTAGGTTGAGCAAGCATGATCTACCCTTTACAAAACCAAACTGTGTGGGATCCAGAGTTTGGAGATTCCCTATATCCTTGTTTATTAGGTCCATGATGATATGTCCCATAGCTTTGCATATCAGACAAGTCAGGCTAATGAGGCGATAGTTCCCAGGGTCTGTAGCTGCTCCTCCAGGTCTATATCACTTCATCAAATATGTGAATATCGAACGCTCACATGAGCGAATATTTACATACTTGAAGTTTATGAATATTTTTTGTGGTACAGTGAAGATCAAGATTGTTGCCCTTTCCTCACCTCACTGTAGTGTGATCTCGGAGTAGGAATATGTATTTAACCGGGAGTGTGGGGCCGCAGCCCCCCCCCCACAATACAGGTTTCATGTATGTGAATATTTGCTCATGTGAGCGTTCGATATTCACTTATTCAGTGAAGTGATATAGATGCGTTCCTCCTTTTCTGGAGAGGGATGACTGTAGCAGTGCGCCATTCGGTAGGAACAAAGCCTGAGGTGAGGCTGTGACTGAACAGGGCACACAGGTAAGGTGCCAGTTCACTCTGTAGTTCATGTAGAACACAGCTGGGGATATTGTCAGGTCCCATAGAAGCTGGTCTTAGTGCTCTTTTAACCTTTGCAGCAGTAATTCTGGGTGCCTGGCAATCTACTGGTATTGTGATTGGTTTTTCGGAGGGGGGTAAAATTGGCACTGAATCTGTCAGCCAGTATATTGGCAAAATCTTTTGGCTCGGTATAGGAGGTACCATTGTGCAGCAGATCAGAGCAAATCTGGGTATTGCCATGGAGATTCCTTACATAACTATAAAAGGTCTTGTGGTTGTCTTTACTATCTGCTGCAATTCTGTTTTCATAGCTAGGTTTGGAAGATTTGATGAGGAATCTCAACTTTTTGTTAAGGCTGATAAGGGAGTTTTTCCAGTATTGGGACTTCACCTTATTCTGCATCAGTTTCCTCTTTCTGTTGTAGAGTTTGTTTATGGCAGAGGACCACCAGACTGGCTTCCTTTTTTTTTGGAGGAGAGTGTCTTGGTTCTATTGGTTATGGCGAGATCCATGCATTTGTGTACATGTTCTTACAGTGCATTGGTGTATGACTCAGTAATCATGTAACTATTCTCCATTTGCATGGGTGCTATGAAGTTAGCCACCTCTGTTTTTAGGAGCCCAAAGTTAGCTTTGGAGAAGTTTTTCATGGTGGTTACCTTTGCGGGGGGAGTGGGGTGGGGGGTATGTGGATTTCCAAGGTGATTAGTTTGTAGTCAGATCTAACCAGGGAGGAGTTGACTATTGGTGTATTTATCATAAAATATTTAGGGTCAGCCAGTATATCAAACAGCAGATGTGAGACATTTATCTGATTCATGGAGACTAAATAACAAGCCTTTAGATCAGGTTGAATGTGAACCAGTAGGTCTAAGAACTTCATCTTAATTCATAAGTACTGAATAACAGACCTTACACTTGAAACATAAGGCAGGTATCATGTTAACATTTGTTAAGTGTCTAATATGCCCTTACCCACATGCAACCTAAATGTTGGTTGTTGTTCTTCAGGAGCAGAACCACATTTTTTCCTTTGAAGTTTACAAAGAAAGTTACAAATTATAATCATAATTGCTAAAGCTATAGCTACTAATTAGGGTCTTCTTTTCTTCTTCAGGTAAGCCTGTCCTCTTTCTCTTTTCACCTCTCATCTTCCGATCACTCTTCCCATCTGCTGTATTGTCCTCTAACCCTTCCATCTCTTTTTAAAAATGACTCATCTGCAAAGCATAATGTTAGAGGTCTTCTGTAAATAAGCAAGCTCTCAGTCGTGAACATTGTAGAAAATGATAATGTTAATTACCTAGTTTCAGGAAACTGTACATATTTAAAAATGTAAGTATTGTACCATTGTTTCTTCTGTCATCACACTTGTGTAATAAATTGTGTGTTACTCTCCATGTATTAATGTCTTGTTATTCGAGCTTTTCTGCCTTGGCCTCCACTGAAAAAGAGTTTTATGTCTAGGCAGACTTTCTGGGTAAAAAATGTCAAATAAAAATAAATAAATAAATAAAATGAAAACTATAAGATCCTTAACAAGGCCAGGGTTCGTAAGGAACTATTACCAAATAAATTAAGAACATTCAGAGTTGGTCTGATCATTAATGTGGTTAATTATCTGATCATTACCACTTCATGGCTTAGTCTGAAAAATGGTCCATGGAGATCAGTGCTCTGCCCTGATAAACAATGATACAGGAAACCTACAGTCACTGGACCCTACCCTGTTCAGCTTTGTCACAGGCAGGTCATGCATACTTAACTTGGTGGACATCTTTGAGAAGGTCACTAAATCTATGGATGAGCACAAAATGACTTGACCAGTGGGTTTCACACAATATCTCACTCAGGCATTATAGATAAACTTACAAAACTAGGAATAAATTCACATGTCACATGATGGATAGCCAGTTGGCCTACTGATAGGATGCAAGAAGTTAGGAAAGGGTACCCACCTCCACAAACAAACAAGTCACTGTCAGAGTCCCACAGGAATTGGCGCCAGGGCCTCTCTTTTTGGCATCTACTTCCCTAAAGTCAAGGCAAACATCAAGGGCCTCTGTCTGACAAAGTATGTGGCTGACTGCAAACTAGTTGTGGTCATTGAATCCCCTAAAGATACTGACTGCCTTCAAGAAGGCCTAACACCAAAAAATCATGATATGAGAGTCACAGACTAAAACCCAGTGTGACAAAATGCATAATAGTATCATTTGGAAAGACGTCTACTCCTAAAAATAACCACGTTGATAATATACCCCTAAAAGTAGAATTAGTGGACTGGGAATGCATGTTGATAGTAACCTGACCTTTGACTACCCTGTATCTACTGTCATGAAAAAAATCATTCCAAGTTGCACAACTTATAAGTAAGGGCATGGCATGCATCCAGGTCCAGGGTGGTCACTGTTGTGCTGTCATGCAGACTAGTCATCAAATAGAGTAGATCTTTCTGCATGCAGCTGACCAGGCATTTGCAACAGCTTGAGAGACCACAGAGATTACTCATGAAAATAATCCAGTAAAGTGATGTAAACAAGTCCTATGTAGACCATCTCAAAACCCTATCACTGTACTCCATATCCTACAGATTGCTGCACAGCGATATATGCCTAACCTACAAGACTACCCTGATCTCACACTGATAGATTTCTTGCACATCTATAAAATAAATAACATCAGAAATACCCATTCTAAGGACATAAACCTCATCTGGAACATAAACAGGACATGTTAGAGACATAGGCATGTGTCTTAAAGATCATGCCTTCTCTGCAACAGGCTTCCCAACCATATGAAGCAAAGCTTATCCCTAACCCTATTCAAATGTAACTTGGACCACTGGATGGGAAATCACATATTTACTCCTGGTTTGATACCTATGTTTCTAATGGACAGGGGAAGCCTGTGAATGCCTGATATGTACAAGCCTACATCATATCCAGAAATTCCTCTGGTTATTGAGATATGTCAGTAATATTTTGCTAAATTTGGGTTAAGCTTGGCTAGGGTTAAAACTGCTCTTTGGTCAATAGCCTAGTAACTACCTGTGAGGATATGAACCCTGGTAAACAAACACAAATAAAATAAAATAAATAGAATATCATCCAACTGCAGTCTCAGAGTACGTTTAGCTTGGATTTTCATTGATGGTTATCGCACAATAAAGGCAGAATGAAACCAAATTATCAATTAGGGTCAAAAGGCAAGGAATACATTATTCAGTGTGTTGACTTTAGGAAGACTCAACTGAAGTTATTTCTGAAAATACAGCATCTGTAAAATAGCATACAAGTATTCACTGGTTATATTCCATATCTCATCAGTGACATCTCAAAAATGATGCTGATAATGATATGAGCTGTAGAAAAATAGTTACCGTAATGCTCCTTACTGGTACAGAATACGTTAGGGATTATTTCCCTTCCCTATACTCTATCCAATGCCTGCATGCACTCACTTGGCACTAATAAACTGTTTTAAGGCAAAACAAGAAAATGATTTATGTCATTTCCTTAATACAAATGGATAACATGGAAGCATTTTAATCTTTATTTTACTTGCAATGTCAGAATCTACAGTGCTGTTGCAACTGTTTAATTTATTGTATTTCTTACAACAGTGTATATTTGGCTTATTACACTACTCACCAAGCTCTTTCATGCTGCTACTAAATTGTGGAATGTTGAGGAAAGCTTACTAAAAATGTCAAAGCCTTTACTTGATCACGTGACCAAGTGAATCCACTTTGATTCATTTTAGGTATTACCATACTTCTCTTGCGTTGTTATTACAAAAGTTGTAATGCATATTGTATATTGTTACTTCCTGTACGCACTTGGCGATAATGGAGGACAGTGGACCACTCCAGTGTTTTTGTGTAGCTTTCAGAATGTTACAGCAGTTACTGAACATTTGGGAGCTGTTGTATGTCATCCCAGCCACAGCTCAATAAACAGAGACAAAGCTAAAACTAATGCGTAGAAATGCCATTATTGTCATTCATGCCTCTCAAGCGACTTCATTATGAATCTTAAAAAGGTCCATGTTCCCCACAGTTCCACATTTGAAGGATATGTTATACGCTCAGTGTTAAGAATCTTTCTAATTAATGTCACGGACAGCCAAGAGAAATGCTCAGCAGTCATGAAAGCTTTTTACCTTTGTTATATCAGTAACAGTTTCAGGTGATAATGGAGAACATTGTCACCGTTATTCTGGATTTGCACTTTCACAAGGTCCAGTGTTCTCCATTATTACCCCCCATTTTTAACCCACCTCTTCTATATGCCACTGTAGTCACCTCCAGACCCATGGTGATAGGTCAGATAGTATGAGATTCAGTGTGCTCACTACTGCACCCTCTTTCTAACTACAGACAACTGGCCATGGTCATGTGGCTGTTTCATGCATCATGGCAGCTTTCTGCCTACCTATGATTATTTAATAACCAGTTGGGTACCAGAGATGTCCAGTTTTGCAATATATACTTCCTCATGTTGTCAAAATGGTAATTTCCTAGTCTCCCACCAACAGGTCCTGAAATAAATAAACAAAATCCTTCTTTAACAACAAATGCAATTAATTCATATGTAAATAAACATTCCCATTACTTACATTCCACATTTGAATAATAAAATAATGAAAATAGGGATATATGATCCCTTATTGTTAATGTCCACAGTTCAAACTGGTGCCAGGAGTGGAAAAAAAGAAAGTGTAGTAACCTCAGGACATGAAAACATTACTATCACAGGATTCAGCTGGGATCAGGAAGAGGATGCCCCCCAGGTAGAAAAGAAAACACAAAAACTCATACGCCAAGAAAGTGGCATAAAGATGACAAAATAGACTGGTGAGGATAAGGAAGAAATTATGTATTCCTACTGTTATGCAAAAACAAAATAATCTCTAGATAGAGGAATCTAGCTAGAGTAAGAAGAAAAAGAAGTTAAAGGAAATAAAAATATTTGCCTAAGAAACTGTCAAAAGCTAGAGACAAAAATGCATGTTCTTTAGATCATGAAACTCATTATATTGACAAAGAAACATCGGACCTCCTGGAAAAGGAACTGGGAGTGGAAGTAAAGGAGTATAAAGAACAAAAAAAACAGTGCTTTTTGAAAGGTAAGAAAAAGAGATCTAATATGGTGCCATATGCACACAATGGAAAAAAACAAACTATTCAATACTAAACAATGCAGTTCCAAAGATATGTGAAGAAAAATTTAGGCAAAGCCAGTCAGATAAGGAAAAAATCAAAATACATATTCATAGGTTCATAGGTTCATAGGTTCATACTAGGCTATCTGCCCTGGGGCAATTATAAGCCTAGCCCGATTCTGTATGGCTTACGCCACCCCTTGATTTGAGTATACTGTGCCCTTTTTAAGGTTTAGTTTACTGTGCCTCTGTCTAATAGTGACACGGGAGTAATCCCTGGGACAAACCTACGATCCCCCATCCACCTATCGAGATTCTTCTTGAAGAGATTCAGTGAGGTGCTCTGCCTCACATGAACTGGAATTCTATTCCAGAGCGAAGGGAGCCTCTGGGTTATGAACCTGTCCCTCCAGCAAGTTCTATTTATTTCTGTGCTGAGGTTCAAGTCCCTCGAGCATGTGGCTCTAAGGGATTTAGATTTACTGAGGTGGAGCATGTCCATTAATTCTGGATTTGACATAGCTTTGTATGTCAGGCATAGATTATAGATTCATAAGGTCACAAAGGGGAATTAGTAAGGTAGAAGTTAAAGAAACAGAAAATTAAGTGATGGATTATATTCAAAGTGAAGGGTTTGGTAAGGAAACCCCAACACAGGGAATATTACAACTTGATGGAACAATGGGTCCACAGATTATGGAGAAGCAGATACAACAGGAAGAATATTTCCCACATGATGATGTTATGCAGCCCTTTGTAGGAGACATGTATGAAAATCCAGTTGAAGTTGTACAGGAAGGGTGGGTGGAGGAAAAAGTGGCAACTCTGACACAGGTAATGCTGTGTAGTGATGGGCCAATGGGTTTCCATGTAAAGGACCAGCAGATTAAGAAGGATGCATCTGAGGGGGATATGTCACTGGAAGATGCTCTGGAACTTTCTGTAGAATGCTCACAGGAAACAAAGAGCAAAGAAGATGCTCTCCATCCAGAAGAAAATGGTGCAAGGGAAGATGCTCTTAATTTAATACAGGTAGATAGACATATTAAGACAGAAGAAAGAAATCGATTACAGAAAGTAAATAAGACCCAACATACTAGAAGATTTGTGAAACAGACACACACAGTAATCAGGACTATTAAGATAAATTCATGTGATATAACATTAATAAATAGGATAGATGTATTTAAACTAATAATGGATAAAATGTTAGCACAAAAACATAGAGTAACAACATATAAAAATAGCATATGAGTACCCACTGGTTATATTCTGTATATCATATTATGCTGATAATGATGCCAGCTGTAGGAAAATATTCATTGTAATGGTACTTACTGGTACAGAATACATTAGGTATTATTTCCCTTCCCTATGATTAAATCAACTTCTGCAATGCCTTCATTTGGCACTAACAAACTGCATTAAGGCAAAAGAAGGGAATATTTTATGTCATCTCCTTAACAAATGGATAACATGAACGCATTTTAATTTTTATTTTACTTGCAGTGTCAGAATCTACAGTGCTGTTGCAACTGTTTCATAAAATATATCACAGTGCTATATTTTCTACACTTGTGTATATTTGGCTTATGATACTATTCACCAAAATCATCCATGCTGCTACTAAATTGTGGAGTCCTGTGCAAGGTTTAGAATCCACTAAAAAAATGTCAAAGCCCTCACCTGATCAACTGAGTCTAATTTGATAACATATTATTATATGGGTTCCGTTCAGAAGCTCGAAATACTGAAATCTCGAATTTCAGTATTTCAAGCCCAATAAGCTGAATCCACATAATAGCAAAAGTTTAGAAGTGTGAAATTTAAAACCTTGAATACCGGAGGTTACTAATTTCAAGCTTCTAAAGTTCCGCTATAGTCATGTATTCAGGTAAGTGTGTGTGTGTTAAGGGGTTTGGGCAGGAGCTGTGGTGTGTCTCAGTGTGTTTTGTTGCTGTGATGTGTGTGTGTGAAGAGAAAGTAGCTTGTGCGGTGGTGTTTTGTGTGTTGTTTGTATGTAGTGCGACCTCGGAGTGAGAAGATTTAAGTAGGGGGGGGTGGTAGTAGAGTGTAATAGAGTGATTGTGTGTGTTTGTGTGGTGGATGGTGTGTGTGTGTGTGTGTGTGCATGTGTGTGTGCGTGTGTGTGTGTGTGTGTGTGTGTGTGTGTGTAGTAAAACTGCGAAATTCAAAACTTCTGGTATTCGAGGTTTTGAATGTCGTGGTTTTTAGTTTTCATTGTTTTGTGGATTCCACTGCTGCCAACCAAATGTGATGACCCTCCACTGGACCAATAATCAAGGATCCTCAATCCTCACCACTGACAACAATGGAGGAATGTTCAATGAGAGGATGACAAGCACACACACAGTATTTCCAAATGTAGCTCTCTGCATCAAGTGCAATTTCCCTTAAGAGCACATAGAGACCACAGTCAGTCAATGGCTGATTTCTCCCTCTTCCTCCAGATCCCCAGTAAGACTCCCCACTGGCATAGCTGTACAGTTGAGATCTTAGCTGAGTGACCATGCAAAGACCTCCAGCACCTTCTCTGAGCAACCAATGCTTCATGTCCCTGCCCAAGTAGCTGATAGACACTCTCTTTGAGGATTGATTTACACACACACACACACACACACACACACACACACACACACACACACACACACACACACACACACACACACACACAGACACCCCTGGGAAAGGCTGGTGCAGGTTTACTAGCTATGTCCTCTTCTGCCCAGACTGTAAAGTAGCTTCTACTGCCACCAGTCACTCCTTATCAGCTACTGTAAGGCCTTAACAAAGGCTGTCCAATCTTGCTGTGTAATATTAATATTAAAACAAATGGTAGTTTGACCAAGAGCAAGGCTATTAGGAGTGGCCCACACAGTGTCACCAAATAAATATGCAGGCACTCTCAAAATATAAATATCTCCACATAGATTACCCACAATGAAAGGTTTGAATATATTTAATAATAAATAATAAAAGAACAAGACAATACTGAAAATATATTCACAGTGACATCAGAGATCAAAATGACAGGAAATATTTAAAACAACATTGCAGAACAATCTCAAATAAATAAAGAAAAGTATCTAAACTAAGTTTCAGTATATTCCTGACTGAATCTAGGAAAATTACTATTTCCTAGTAACGTACTGTTAGAGCAAGGCAGATGTGGTGAATGGTTCTTATGGATGTTGTCAGGTCCAAGACAGAATGCAGAATGCCCTGTCTCACTAAGAGACATCTCAAAATAATATCTAAAATATCACTGCTGGGATAGCTTGCAGAACGACATCATTTCTTGTCATCTGACCCTAGTTCCCAGGCAAAACAACCATTGAAAAAGCTGGCAGTATTTAGCATCTACCTGTAAAAATATACAGACAAGAGTTTCTCCTCAGATCTCTGGCAGATGCTGGAAGTCATAAAACAATTGCATTCCTTCATGCTTTCAAGATTAGTAATTTGTTCACCCTAAAGACAATACAGAATCTTTCCTAGTACAGACATTGTGCCTGTTGCTGCACTGAAAACTGAAAGATACCATCTTTTATGACCTAGCCATAAAGTAATTTAATTTCAGTTATTTTTCTGAAGTTTGCTGGATTGAAGTTAACCTCCTGTATTCCAGTTTCCACTGTTAAAATATATGCATTTAAACAGTTATAATAGTGTATGTACATTTCTGTTCTCTTCTAGTAGGGCACATTGTGGTTACATTTCAAGCAGCACTTTGCAAATACATTTTCAATGCATACATCTATACAAGCAGCTTGATATACACATGACATACAGTTCTAATACATTTCTAACATAAGCATCTTATATAAATCATTTTGATATTCACCAATGCCATATAGTTATTTATAAAATTTCAGCTAGCTGTGCTGGCAGTATTTCCTTTCGTCACAACTTCCTGTACCCACATGGTGATAATGGAGAACACTGGACCACTCCAGTTTACGCAGCTTTCAGAATGTTGCAACAAGTAGAATGGCACCATGGAAGCATCAAATAGTGAAAACTATAAATCAGTTAAGACAAGAAGTATCTCTGTTAGAAGACTATAGAAAAGAAAATAAATAATCAAAAGCACTTAGACGTGGTGAAAGCAACACACAGTATCAAAAAAGACCAGAACTTAACTTTCCAATAGTAAAGTAAAAATATCACCACAAGCAAAAAACATAGAAGGCATGCAGATAAATACAAAGGAAAGTATACAATAAGCAATTCTTTTCTGACCCAAAAAGGTCTTATAGAGATCTGGGAAGCAAAGTACAAGGATTAGAAACACTGCCAAAAAAGTAAAAGTAAGTACATTTTGGAGACGTATTTATGAAGACCCCCATTGAATATAACAAAGATGCTGAATGAATAGAATAATTAAAAGAAACAGTACAAATCTCTAATGTAGATGATATGAAATGGGATATGAGACAACAGCCAAAAAAATTGAAACTAAATTAAGAAAAGTTCCTAACTGGAAAATCCAAGGCCCATATGCAGTACTTAACTTCTGGCTGAAGGTATTAACTTCTTTATGCAATGATTTAGCCTAGTAAAAATTCCTTATATGCACATCCCAAACAGAAACTGTCTTGGTTAACAACTGGAAAAATGACAATCCTCCATAAGAGTGAACCTGCAAGCCATCTTAAAAACTATAGACAAATTACTTTCCTTCTGACAAAATGCAAATTATATACTGGAATTGATGCAGACAGAGTTTATATTCATTTAGAAAAAAAAATCAGCTATGGTAATGGAATAAAAAGGTAATAAAATACATTTATATGGAATAAAGGATAATGTGTTACTAAATAAAGTCATACTAGACAGGGGTAATATAAGAGAAGATTGACTTTGGTATGAATGGATTATAAAAAGCATTTGATAGCATCCCACGTTCACAGATAATGGAATGCTTATAGATGTATAAGGTGCACTGCACATTGATCAATTACATTACAGTGACTATGAAACAGTGGCAAACCACTTTGCTAAGCTAAGTCATATCAAAGGGCAAATTATTATCCCCAGGATAAAAATTTAAAAGGGTATATTACAGGGATTTTCTTTGTTACCACTGTTGCTTTCTATTGCCCTTAACCATTAAGCTGTTTACTTAACAGCTTAGGCTATGGATGCAGTTTGGCTCCCAGAAACCAACCAAGACTTCTCATCTACTTTTTGAGGATGACTTAAAATTCTATAGTTCATCAGATGAAGGGTAGATAGTACAACTACAAATGGTTAAAACTTTTTCAGATGATATAAGAATGACATTTGGTTTTAATAAATGTACAAATAGCAAGTTTTAAAAAGGAAATCTGTAGCAGCAAGAAAATATCAACCTAGAACAGAAATGTGACACAAAGAACTTCAGCAGAGAGGGAGTGTATAAATATTTGGGAATAAATGAAGGGTTGGCAATAAAACATGCAGAATAAAGCTTAGTGAAAAATATTTCAGAAGACTAAAATTAATATTGAAAACTGACTTGATATGTAGGAATAAAGTTCAGGCTATAAATCAATTTGCTCTTACTGTTCATCTTACAACTTTGGGGTAATTGATTGGCCACAAAATGTACTGGAATCAGTAGAACAGAAAAACAAGAAAAATGCTTCATGCTTACCAAATGATGCATAAAAATCAGTGTGTACCAAGATTATACATCCTTAGCTCAAAAGGCAATATGTGCCTACTAGAAAATGACTGCATGTGTAGATTTACTGTAGTGGGATTGCATGCACAGCTACTGATCACATCAAATCCAAACATAGTGAAAGTTTTAAAATATGAGGAGAGGAAGTCTAAGAGGACCATAGCTCTCAACTTCCTAGTGCAATAAATCTGGACAAAGCCAAAAATAATAGGGGACAAAGCCCCCAAAATAGGGATAAATTTTAAATATTGCTCTTACAAACTTAAAACATTGCTAGAATAAAAGGTATTGTGTTACCATGTATTTTCTGAAGGATATGAAGTCTGAAACTCAAATGCCTGTCATTATTTAGTGAAATCAATACTCACTGATTTGCCACAAAAAATCCAGAAAATCACAAATTTTATGAGTTGCAGACTATAAATATGAGGTGAAAATCTGGACAGTTGAGAGGTATGAGAACATCTTTGCTCAGTCTAACAGAAGCATTTTAAAATAATGTGCGAATGAAATCAAACCAGAAATAGACAACAATCAGATAGCAACTAATAATGCTAAAAACAAAAAGAAAGAATATAAGGAAAAGGATCAATTGAGAATGAAAAAAAAAAGGAAAATCCCCAAATATAATGGCAGGTATAGAAATGCTGAGCAACATTTGACATTAAAATGGTGAAGGAAAGATGAACAGAAAGCAAAAGGTGAAAGGCTAATATTGGTGACCCAGGAGATTAGACTATGTACAGGTCAGTTTACAAAGTACACTGAAAACATTGGATATACAGACAAATGAGGGGTCTGTAAAACAGAACTGGAAAGAGTTGCACATCATGTGGTTGGGTGTGGTACACTCCTTGCAGAAGGCCTGTATACTGAAAGACAAATTAATGTGGCAAGACTGCTGCTCTGGGGATTGTGCAAACACTACAACACAAGTAGCTAAGAAGCTTTAGAAAAAAAAAATACAAAGCATTAGAGAGAATTATGAAGTTTATATCACATGGGATAACCCATTGCCAAAAAATAAAAAAAAAATGATTTACTACTGAATCTGCGAAGTGACTGCTGTTGACTGGCATGTGGTCGAAAGGCAGTTTTCAAATGGGCAGAATGCCGACTCAAAAAACATGGACTATACTACAGTGAATAGGTGGTGTAGTTCGATTATCTGAGTTTGGCATTGTGAACGGAGATCACGGTGCAGTGAGGAACAGGGAATTAACCTAATTTCCTCACTGTAGTGCAATTTCGGAGTTGATATATATAATATGCAGGGGGTGTGTGGGGGACTCTGCAAAATATTAAAATACATGTACCGTTATATATATGTACACACACACACACACACACACACACATATATATATATATATATATATATATATATATATATATATATGGTTTTCATGGGATTGGTCAATTGTAGGTAATATCAACCTTTGTATTGTCAACTCACTTTGGTCAACAATGCATGTGATAGACAGTTGGGTCAAAATGGATAATCCCCATAGAAGGGTAATGTGCCACTTCTCTGGGGATTGTGCAGTCTTGGAGTTAGTATATATAATTAGCAGGGGTAGGAATGGGGTACAGGGTGGCTGTCCCCACAGCAAAAAAACATTTTTTTAAATGTATTATGTTCCGAGGAGTCACCTCGCCATGCGTGTAGACCGGTGTTGGCATTTGTGTTTTGCCGTTATTGATGATGTTAATCTAGTCAACATAATGTTGAATCAACAAATGCCACTAGTTCTCCCTCTCTGTCTCGCTCACTCTCTCTCCCTCTCTCTCTCTCTCTCTATATATATATATATATATAAATGCCTTGATTTAAATTATTTAAATGTACCTGATAATGTTACAAATTAATTTGGAGATTATTATGTTAGGTTAGACAGGGTAGTGATTGCCAACTAAGCTTATGGAAAAAGCTAAAAGACTGGAAGGCAAAAGTAATAATTTTATAAAGGTATTTATGTTTAAAAAAATAAGACAAGAAGTTTTTTTTCCTTGAGCTCAAGGTTATGCATTAGGATTTTATGTGCCTGAGGTTGGATGGTGAGTTAGGGCCTATGGTGGATGTAGTATAACAAGTTCGGGTGAAGATTTTGTTTATGTAGCTAAAATGATGACCTGGAAGGCCTGCAGCTATGAGATTAACTTTGCAGCCTGTTGTTGGAAGGGCCCTTGTGGGACTGAGCCTGTGATAGAGATATCTCTGTGTACTGTGAGCCTTATGTCTGAGGTACTGTGAATAATATAAATAGTTTTCATTTTTCTTCAAATAAATCTGTTTTTTGTATACTTATGCCGCCAGAGGATTTTAAGACTTACAATATATCCTCTGATAACAACTGTTCACCTGAAAATATGTTTTTGCATTGTGTTACAAATCTGAGGTTTCTGTATATCTTCTCCTGAATTCTGAATTATAGGCACAAATGTATAAATGTTCTATTGCCTTATAGCAGTATTTGTTAATATATATACTGCAATATTTTCAGTCGATATAAGGTAATGCTAATAGATAAATGAAAATCAAAGAAAAATGGTGGATCTTCTTAGTTTCTGTGACAGGGACTTCAGCAGAGGCTTCTTGTATGCGTCTGTCAATTGATACAATGCATTTTTTAATGGCATCCTCTAAGGAAAAGTAATAGATTGCATAAATCGGGACAAAAAACTACAGTCAACTTTCTATTTTGCTTTTGATTAGGACTAATTATATGCATGCATTTAATAGAGGAACTATGCTATGTTTTCAGTTTCGACTACATAAAAGAATGATTTTTTTCTCTTAAAAGGAAGAATTAGCATTTTCACCCTTAAAGCTATATCTCTCTTCCAACAAATTTAGACATGACAAAGCTGAAGGAATTCAAGAGAATTCTGCCACATATTTTGTTTCTTTTGTGGCTGCTTCATGGATAATGACATTACATTTTAATTGTTTGGTTTTGAAGGTTCTGAAGAAATACAGTTCTTTTATAATTTTATTCACAGTAGTAATTTTTCCTTAACTCCTTAACATTCTATTTGATACATTAATGCTTCTTTCATTACTTTTATAAAAGTAGTTTTCAGACTCTATAGGTGTCTTCCAGTTTTTTATGGCTTTAGGTGCACTTGACAGGGCATCAGCAGAATGCATTGATTGACTTAGGTCTCCCTAAAATATTTTGATTAGGTTAATATATCTGTAACAAAATCTGGTAAAAAATGACAATATTCTACTTCAAGGAGAAGATGTCAGTCTTTAAAACAGCCTTATCAAAATATTTTATTCTTCTAACTCAGCTGTTGAGTTTGGTGTAATGGTTAAGCTATTTACCTTGTAGTCACAAGGTACAGGGTTTGATTCTGATCTTTAAAAGGGACATTGGCTAGGCTTAAAGTAGCTCACAAGAGTAGCTAGCCTAATATTTAATTACACACAGGGACAGGTTGGCTTAATGGTTAAGGTATTTGCCTTGTAGTCACAAGGTACAGGGTTTGATTCTGATCTTTAAAAGGGAAATTAGGCTTAAAGTGGCTCACAAGAGTAGCTAGCCTAATATTTAATTACACACAGGGGCGGGTTGGCTTAATGGTTAAGGTATTTACCTTCCAGAGAAAAGATGCATGATTTGACTCTCACATGAGGTAATTGGCTAGGCTTAAAATGGCCCACAAGGGCAATTAGCCTAGTACTGATCTATAAACTTATGAACTTTAACATGGCTAGGCTTGTAAAGGCCCTAAGGCCATTAGCCTAGTAACCACCTATGAAATATCAGAATGAAATTATGTAGTAATTTTATTTCATTCTAGAAAGTAAGTCTTTATGAAAGAATTCACGCAAGATTCTGAATATGGTTCTTATAGCTACTAATAAGTACTTACATATGTTAAAATTCACCTTTGACATCTCGTTTACATGTTTTTCATCAATGTCATTTGAGGCCATGATAAGAAGGCATATATGAAGGGACCACTATATTTTGACAGTGTTGCTGTTTCATCACTAGTTTTTCCATAATCTCAGAAACAACATTCAAAAGGTAAAAATGAAAGAGCTCGACAAACATGTTTCAAGTTGCTAATGATGACACATCGGCACAAAGCAGAGGGTTGTTGTTTTTTTTTTTGACAATGAATACCTGTTTAATAATAGATGTATCTTAGATGTCAGACATCTATATTGAGGTCTTATTGGAAGAGATCTATAGCATCATTGCTAAGGTAAACTGTATTCATGCCCAAAGTTCTTATATTTCATTTGTTTGTTTGCTGATTTAATGATGAAGTTGCCCATTTTGGCATAGAGCATTTTAGAGGTGACCCAAAAAGCAAAGCTCCATATAGCATGTAAATATGTTTACTGCTCATTACAGTTACAGTAAGTGTCAAAAGTAAAAAATATTATGTATAATATACCAGTTACTATAAACAAAATGATTTAATATAAACATGCAGACAGCATTTTACAAATTTGTTCAATGCTTTACTGAAGTATTTACCCACAGTATGATAAGGCAGATATGGGTTTGTGATAGTATAAATGGTTTTGTCTACCTTTTCTAACAGCTAGAAGTTAGAGGGAGAGGAGGAAGAACAGCAAGTTGAGCTCCATATTTGTTCTTTACATTTGATTTAGAATCAATTAGAATATTTGGGTATTTGACAGAGTTTACCTTTTCTAGTGGTGAATTGGTTTGCAAAGTGAAGTTTAAGTTAGCTTTGGTGGAGCCAGGTATTATATGAGGGATGAGTAGGTTTATAGGTGTTTGCTAGGCTAATGACTACAAGGGTCTTTGTAAGCCTAGCCATGCATCCCAAATCTTTGACAAGTTCTGGTACCCTGGATAAATATAAGCATGGGCCTGGGAGATGAACCATTTATAGGTTACCTGTTTGCATTACAGACATAGGTGCCAAACCAGGGATGAATTTCCAGTTTCCGATCCAATTGTCCAAGTTGCACTTGAATTGGGGTATGGAGGAACTCTGCTTCACATGGATGGGGAGCCTGTTCCATAGACGGTGTAGTCTCTCGGATACATACCTATCTCTCCAGCAGGTCCTATTTATATCACAGGCAAGGTTTAAGTCTTTAGAATGGGTAAGTCCATCAGAGTGAGGTCTGACAATGCCCTGTATGCCAGGCATAGATCTCCCCTCAAAAGCCTGTAAGACACAGAATACAGGGATAGGGCCTTGAGGTGGTCAGCATAGGACATATTACTTACACCCTGTAATCTTTTAGTGAGGAAGCTCTGTGGATATTCCAGTTGTTGGATATGCCTGGTTAGGTACGTACCAAAGGGGGCAATGTTCTCAATGATAGGTCTGATGAATGCCGAATACAGTGAAACAAGGACTTCCTTGGACTTAGATGCCATATCTTTGTTTATAAGTTGCACAGCATAGAATGATTTCCTCACCACACAATTTCTGTTTTTTTAGTTTATCTTCAGATTAGATATCTAGAGTCTCATTTCTAGTTTAGTGAATATTTGCTCCATAATTTTCATAAGAAAATGATCTTTGAGTCACGTGTATCCTGTAACAGAGTAATATTTTCTACAGTGTTTTGTAGTTTGTTTAAAAAAAAAAAATAATAGTTGTACCAACACCAAACCAATGTGGGACTCCTACTAAAATAGGTTTTACAGATGGCTGCCAGTTTTCCAGCATATTATGAAGACCTCTGTTTTGAAGAAAGTTCTTCATCAATTTAAGGGTATGTGTGCACCTAATCTAGTAAATGTCTTTCGACTTTACCCGGTTAGGGGTCGCCACAGCGGATCACCGGTCCGCTTATGATTGGCAGTGGATTTTTGCAGTGTCGAGTTGCCAGCCCAGCTCCCAACCTTCAAAGAAGGCACACCCACTCATGCATGCACAAACCTGCATGTCTTTAAAGTTCACTTGACCATGGGGAGGACATGCAGACTCCACACAGAAGGTGCTCCAGCCAAGAATCGAACCGGAGAGCATCTTGCTATGAGGCGACAATTCTAACCGCTGCACCTAATCTAAGACTAGTAAATGGCTAATAAAAACAAAAACTTGGAAAAGACCAAGGGATATTGCAAGAACACACATTTCCTGGTTAAGCACTGTTGCAAAGGTGTTCACTAGATCAAAAAAAGCTGCATTTACATAACGATTTGTCTGGATTCCATGTTTTGTAGTTATTTTGTAGATGGTTGAGTAGTGGCTTGCATAATAGTATTTTAGATAGAAATAGTATAGCAGTATGGTGAAAATTGTGTCCAGAGTGGATGTCCCAACTTTGTGAACAGGATTTGTTAACTTTTTTAGAGTGCTGTTATGCAGTAGGCTTCAATGATGTTTCTGTTTAAGTTCTTTACTCATATGTCTATAGATTTAACATCTTGTTTGAAGGAAGCAGTTTGCATTTGGTCAAATGATTTGGTTGTTTTCATACCATATGCATTACAAATGTATTCACTTTAAAGTATAAAAATATACTTTCAAAGCTTATGATTACTTTTAGAAAATGATTTACATGTCAAATGAGAATATCAGAAAAGGTATTGCTACACTGTTAAGTAATAACTAAATCAGAAATTTGATTATTTTTGCCAGGTGGTAAGTTTTGATATTGCTCAGTAGAATCAGTTTGGTGTGGCACTAAGTCATTGGTAGCTGTTGAAACATATCAATCCATCTATCTGTCTATCTATGTATCAGTCTGTCTATCCACATATCACTCCATAATGTATCATTGATATAAATTAACAGCCAAACTCAATACATCAGTTGGAAAACAAGGAATAGAAAAAAATATTTTTTTCTGTAACAAGACACATTTCCTTAACCCACTGTCACTCACTGTCAGCAGAACACTGTAAGTGCCACTTAGCAGTTTAAAGTTAATAACCTCCATTCCCCTTCATACACTACTATCTTATGATGTATCACACCATCATTGTGAGTTTTTCACTGCAAAATGTATCAATATATTGCATTGCTACAAACTGTAAACTCCCTTTTGTATTTATATGAGTGTATATTTTTTTTATATATTTAATATGATTTGGCAGGTGTACGTTATTTCCTTGTCATGTCCTAGTGTGGAAACATTTTTGCTTTAGGTAGTGTTCTTTTGATTTGTGCCCCTTTCTGAGACTAGAAATTGAAGGGATACCATCACTTATGGCTGGGGAAAGTATTTTTTACAGAAAGCTTTTTGGGGGAGTAACTTGTCTAATTATAATAAGAAAGGCATTAAGTAACTAGCCGATTAGTACTGGACATTGTGTAATACATGGAGCACTTTGATTATGCTCCAAAAATTGGGAAAAAACAATGTAAAACACTTCTGTACAGTGAGACCCAACCATAATGGCACTTTCAGAGGTGTGTAACTAAGCTCTGTTACTGTTAGGTCTCATGTTAGGGATGGTCCTTCAATATCAACTGTCTCTGAATATCTTGCCTCACTTCATTCTGTCCACAGAAGTTTACAGATGTTGGTCTGTAAATACCTTTACAAAAGTAAAGCTAAAGAGCCAGTTTCCAAGAAATCACTTTTAAGGTAAAAAATTAAATAAATTTATTAGGACATACATTTTTTATGTCCTAATAAACTTATTTAATATTTAATTATTTAATATTTTACTTTAAAAGTGATTCTTGGAAACTGTCTCTTTAGCGTTATTATTTCACAACAGTTTCTGTCTTTTTCCTCTAATTATATTTACATGCTGTCTATGAGACAGCATTCACTATATGCTGTATTGACTTTCAAATCCAGTAAAACACATTGCACTTTTTTTTCTTTAGTAACTGGTAGTGCATGGAATAGATAAAACTACATGCACTGCAAACAATTATGATCGGGTCTCACTGATCATAACCAATTATTATGCGTTTTCAAAATGGTTGCTAAGATTCACTTCTTGAGCTTCTCTCTTGAGGAGAATTTCTTGGTATCCATGTCTCAAACACATGATAACAGGATGATGATTGGAGACCCGATCATAACTCTCTATGTTTTGGATTATGTTATTGTCTATGTGCCTGTCTGTAATTTTATTTATTTAACATTTGTTTACTGGGAAAGTCTGACTTGGAACTAAGCCTATTTTCAACAGAGACCCAGGGAGTAATGCTCTAGACATATGTCTTTGTGACATGGAGAAAACCCACATGAATGCAGGGAGGACATGCAGACTCCGCACAGAAGGCACCCTAGCCGAGAATTGAGCCAGAGAACCTCTTGCTATGAGGTGACAAGGCTACTGCTGCACCAGTGCACCATAATTTTATTACAACTGAGAATGATGCATTTGTTTTACATCATTTTAATGTATTGAAGACACCATTGTTATTGTCATGAGCCCATATGCTGTTGCCATAGATATGTGTTTTATCCTATGTTTAAGATATACATTCTCATTTAAATAACTTAAGCTTTAATAATTTCCTATACGTACAAATGTCATAGTGATGTATCGTGACATTTTATTGTGTATATTTATTGTGCTGTGTTATCAAGTTGTATGTTTATTTTATTTATTTATTTATTGATTGCATTTGATTACTAGGAAAGTCCAACTTTGAAGAAACCCTTTTTAACAGGAGACTTGGGAAGAAAAGATCCAAATTATCACAAAACATTTTAAGACCAACAATAATCTTCAAAAATAAAACAAAAACATCTCCAGTTTAAATAATTATAAAAAATTAGACATAATATGAAAAGCATGGTTAAGAATCGATACAAGGTATATGACAATCATTTAATAGTTAGAGAAATTTTAGACAGTTTATAGAGAAGTTAAGGGTAAGTTAATTTAATACAAATAGAAATTGCATTATGAGGCGAGGGAATAAAGGGTTATGGTATATTTAGAGAAAAATTCAGGGAAGATAATTAGCAGTAAAGAAGTAAGTGAAGAAGGGAAGGTAAGAGATTTAATGACTGAAAAGGTACTCGCTCACATTTAAAGACATAGATTATCTTCATTTTGAGCAAAAACAGAACCAAATTTATGTAACTCTTCCTTCTCAGCTCCAGTCTAAAATAAACTGTTGTGCCTAGTACAGCTAGTCTGATTATCAAAATAAACAAATAAGGCAGAGTTTAAGATGGAGTCCAGCCAGTGTTCTATATTAGATTTCTGCATTTTATTGAATAGAACATTGACATACTATGCATTGATGCATGCTGGCACCATATAAATAATTTTGTGGGAATATGGATCTGTATATTGTGTCCAGATTAGATTGATATCTCTTAAGTATTAGGAACTTAGATTTTAGATTGGTGGTGGTGCTGCGGTAGCGTTGTTGCCTCACAGTAAGACGTTGTCCTGTTCGATTCTCAGCTAGAGTGTCTTCTGTGTGGAGACATGCATGAATGGGCGTACCTTCGTTGAAGGTTGTGCATCAGGGCCGGCAACTCAGCACGTAAAAATCTACTGCCAATCATTAGCGGACCGGAATTCCACTGTGGTGACCCCTAACCGGGAAAAGCCAAAAGACACAACAACATCCAGGTTGGAAAATGCATCTTAAGATGTCTAGTGTACTTAAGAGGTGATGCTCAGGTGAATAGTTACTAATGTGTTTTTCAAGTTTCTATCAAGTTTCATAAGATCTTTCTGATTAGTATGATGAGGTAACTGAACTAAGTATAATGCAGTCTGGTAATCTTGTCTATCATACCTGCTCTACATGTTAAGATTTGTTATAGACTTAGTCATATTTAAGAGATTGCAAGAACATCTGCCATGTAGTACTCTATAGTGATAAGAATTTTTTTAACTTTGTTTTATAGATTTTTAGTGCTGATGTATAGAAATTTAACAGGAAGTATCAATCAGTAGCTAGGGACTTTTGAGGAATGACTGAGATAAGTTACTGAGCAGTGAACCTTAGTAAGGGTAGCAATCTCTACTTGTTAATTCTAATAAAATTGCTTTGTAGTGATCAAAAATCTTGTTACAGATGAATGCCTGAATTCAGGAAAACAAGAAGCGTGATAAGGTCTACTTAGCCAAGGGTGCTTCAAACAAGTAGTACAACTTCTCTTAAAGTGACCACTCACTAATGTAAAATCTTAAAGCATATGATTTTAACGTGATTGCTAGTGCTTAATTACAAAAGTACTAATGTACTTTTACATTGAGGTAGCAATTAGTACTGAGTCAGTGCAGGTACTCTCAAGAACAGGAACATAACCATATCTGAATATGGTTCTTAGCAAATAATTGAAACTTCCTTGTAGAATAATATAAGTGCCCTTATGGAACAGTTTTACAATTTCATTTTAAGTAGATGCTCTGCACAGAGCATGGTGAAGAGAGGAACTGTTTTTTTCTCCACTGAGGTCACAGTTTTGAATCTTCTGTGATTCCTACTTTTCATTCTGTGATTCTTACTTTTCATTTAACAAGCATTTTTTTAATTGTATGAGAAAGGCATCTCATTTTGCATATCTTGAAGTTTATTTCTTTTAAACGTGGTACCCCAGTCTCTCTTAATGATGTGATAATCATGTTTAAGAAAGGACATGCAAAGACAAAGGATGGTTGCCATACAGAGCTAAGACAACTGTGCAGCTACAGGTTTATATAGCATTCTCATGCTGGATTCTGATTTGCTTGGAAATACCAGTGTACCTCCTTGTCTGCCTTGGAAATGATCTTGGAAACCTAACTTTTTAGACAGCACAGTGGTATCTAATGGTTGCCTTGTAACCGTAGATTAAACACATCTTAGGTATGGACCTGAAGATGAAAAGAAAATTCAATGATTTAGGCAAGTCATGCCCTAAAATCCCAATTCATTTCCACATCTGAGATCTGTGTCTATGGTAAATCATGTGATACAAAATCAATCACTACTGTCTCATGGGAGAATGAGTGGGGCAATACAAAACTTATCATAATCTAAGCACATACCAACAAGAATACTAACTATGCAGAAATAAAACAAATTGGAGGTTGACATAATGGTTAAAGTGTTTACCTTACAAACACAAGGTACAAGGTTTGATTCTCATATCTGATAACTGGCTAAATTTAAAGAAAAGGACCCACAAAGGCAATTAGCATAGTACTAAACTATGAGCTTTAGTAATAATGTAAATGTTGGCCTCCTAGGCCAAGGGCAACCACAAAGCATTGTTTAGCTATGTCTGCAACCTCAAAAGCAATACACAATTGTGTGCAGAACTCATTGTAAATGGAGCCACCTATACTGAGTCAGAAGATATAGCAAACCTCTCGGGTGATAAATTCAGCTCAACTTTATCCTTCTCTCCCCTTCAACCTTCCCTCAGAAAATACTATCAAGTATAACTCCCCCTGCTACCACTAGGGAACAAGTCCTTAATACTCTCTCTAAGACCAAGAACACTGCATCAATGGGCCCAGACAATATCCCAGGATGCCTTCTAAATAGCATAAAACATAACCTGTCAGAGCCTCTAGAATTACTATTTAACTGTAGCCTCCAAACAGGCTTCATGCCTCATGAATGGAGAATGGCAACAGTCATCCCTGTGCAGAAAGGTGGGCCATCTACAGACCCTGGAAACTGCAGACCCATAAGTCTTACTAGTCGTATATGTAAAGCCATGGAAAGAATTATCATGCAGATGATCAATAGTGATATAGTAAATCTCCAGACACTGGACCCAACCCAGTTTGTTTCATCAAGGGCAGATCATGTCTACTCAACCTGGTGGACTTCTTTGAGAAGGTAACCAAAGGAATGGATGAGGGCAAAATGGTTCACACTGCCTACCTTGACCTGGTCAGGCATTTGACACATTACCCCACTCTGGCATTGTTGACAAACACAAGAGATTAGATACTAACTCGTATCTCACTGGCTCACAAACAGGAGCCAGGAAGTTAGAATTGGGGAATCCACCTCTACAAAGAGGCCAGTCACAAGTGCAGTCCCTCAGGGATCAGTCCTTGTACCTCTCCTTCTCAGAAGTCAAGGCCAATGTCATTGGTCTCTGGCTGACTAAATTTGCAGATGACTGCAAATTGGGAGCTGTCATTGAATCCCACACTAACACAAATGTTCTCCAGGAGGGCCTGACACAGACAAACAACTGGTGTCAGAGTCATGGACTAAAACTAAATGCCAAGAAATGCATAACAGCATCCTTTGGGAAGTCATCCATCCCTGGTAACTATCATATAGCAACACACCACTTAGAGTTTACCCAGTAGTTAGGGACTTAGGGACACACATCGATAATAATTTAGCCTGTGACCATCATGTGTCTACAGTAGTGAGGAAATCATTCTATATTGCACAACTTATAAACAAAGGTATGGCATCTAAGTCCAAGGAAGTCATTGTTCCACTGTATTCAGCATTCATCAGACCTATCATTGAGTAAAATCCCCCTTTGGTATGTACCTAACCAGGCATATTGAACAATCGGAATGTCCACAGAGGTTCCTCACTAAAAGAATACAGGGAGTAAGTAAAATGTCCTATGCAGACCATCTCAATGCCTTAACCTTGTACTCAGTCTCCTATGGGCTTTTCAGGGGAGATTTATGCCTGGCATACAGGGCATTGCCAGACCCCACTCTGATGGATCTCCTGCATATCCCAAAACAAACAGCATCAGAATTAACCATCCTGAAGACTTAAACCTTGCCTGTGATATAAATAGGACCTGAAGGATACATAGGTATGTATACCTGTGACTACCCCATCTATGGAACTGGCTTGCGATTCATGTGAAGCAGAGTTCCTCCCTAACCCAGTTTAAGTGTAACTTGACAATTTGATGGGAAACCGGAAATTCAACCCTGGCTTGGCACCTGTGCCTCTAATGGACACAGGCAACCTGTAAATGGTTCATCTCCCAGGCCCTTGCTTACACTTATCAAGGGTATCAGAACTTGTCAGAGATTTATGATGCATGGCTAGGCTTAAAAAGGCCCTTGTGGTCGTTAGCCTAGTAAACACCCATGAACCTATGAACACATTATACATAGACTGTCTCACATTGATTCACTCTCTGTTTAATTAAAACTTGCTACTACTTCTGTCTTCCATATATGTTTTGAATATCAAAGAGTCTGATAATGCTTGTAAGGCAATCATGAATGCATTTAATGTTCATTCTGTAGCACAGCACTGAGTTTCTTAACATTTTAAGCATTTTTGTCTCTCAAGTCTCTTAGTTTTTGTTTCATATACAACCATTGCATTTTTTAAATAGCTCACTTGCTAAATTTGCAGCTATGGCTACCCTAACTGAGCTGTGTTTACTAGTTTGCATGCATTTTAAGTCCTGTAATATCAGCGTGGTATTTTATGTGTAGACATCAGTTTCAGATGTATTTCCCAAGTGGATGCAAAGCCAAAGTACAACTGACGATAAGTTTATGCAGTTTCTATGCACACTAAATGATAAGATGTCGCATAAATTAGGGGTTTTAGAATTCATAGAAAATCAAAGCTAAGTTTTCTGTCTTTTTGTATTTTATTTTATACATAGGTCTGCATTTTATTTCCGATACTTATTTAAACCATATTTTCAACATAACATCTATGAATTCTTTGTTCATGAACTATGCATATGGAATTGTGCAATGTGATTAAACTGTTGCTTTGCAATCCGTTTATGAAATTATATTTTTAGACAGAATTGCATAATGATAGTTGAAAAGTCCATGAGTTGAAGACTCATAAATGGTATGTTGAAAATCTGGTAGGTTGAGAATTACGAAAGCTTAAAGTTACAAATGTTTGTTCAGCTCACTAATTTACTAAGCTTCTGAAAGTCTGAACATTTTTAATAGATATTCAAAGACCCAGAACATCACAATTTCTTAATAATTTAACAACAAATTTTATACATGTCTACTTGAAAACATTGAAAGCCCATGGTATCGAAGACCAAATCATCGAGATGAAAGCATCGAAACCTCACTTCTGCGAACGACCAGATCAGTGAATCCATTCTCATGTTAAGTAAGCCACTGGGGCACAAGGTGGACTTTGACCTTTTCCCAACTGTAGTGTGATCTTGGAGGTGGTATATTTAGTTAGGGAGGATGTGGGGCAAAGCCCTCCAGATTGGTGATATGTGGGGCATAGCTCCCCACTTGAGTGGGGTGGAGATGGAACAGTTTCATTTTCGTTAGTTGTGGTATGAGTAGTTATTTACCCTGGGAATGGATTTGCAGATCCAGTCATTTATTGAAGTGAGGTTTCTGTGCTTTAATCTCAATTATTTGGTCTTCAATATTGTGGGCTTTCGATGTTTTGAAGTGGACCCATTTTATATATATATATATATATATATATATATATATATATGTGTGTGTGTGTGTGTGTGTGTGTGTGTGTGTGTGTATCTGTAAGTCTCTACTGCTTGAACCTACAACTGTCATCGTGCAATTCTGTCCAAATGCATTGTTTGACAAACTTACTACAAACTTATATTTTTTCCCCTGGCAGATGACAATCAGCTGCTACAAGCTCCATTCCTCATTTACTGGGTGTACTGGATGTGCCTTATCCTCGCTTGGGCTCACCTGACCCATATCTTGGACAGCCTTAACTCCCACCTCCTCTCACAAAAGACTTGCCAGCTCCACAATCACTGCCCTTGGGTGTGGGTGCATTCACATGTCAACAATGTGCAACTTCCCAAATAACAGGTTCACTGCTTATGAAATTGACAAGCTCATTAGGCTTATATGCTACTTTATTGCAGCAAGTTTAAGCTACCACCGTCGTTCTAGGATGGGTGAGCCAACATCAGCTGCACATTCCCATTCTCTGCCCGTGGCCCCTCCAGCGTGTAAAGTTACATTTTTGAAGAGAAGTACATAATGACAGCATCATAGTTTAAAATTACATTTTGAAAGCTTGATGTGATAATGTGAGAAAATTATTAACTTACAAGTGTTTGATTTTCAAGACTTAGAGAAATGCAATATATGCCACCAACATTGCATAAAAAGTAATAGCTAGACCCAAAACTGCAAGTCAGACAATATGGGGTTTACACACTTGATTTACTGATGATTTTAAAATGATTTTTTTCAATAAATTACTTCAAGTAATACTGTTTTAAAATACATTAATCTGCATTTTCATTTAATGAATAATATGCTTATCATACCTCTCAACTGTCCAGATTTTTGCCTCATATTTTTAGTCTGTTCCTCAGATAATTTTTAGATTTCTGGCAAATCACTGAGGACTGAAGTCACTAAATAGTGGAAAACATTTGTGTTTCAGATTTCATATTCTTCAGAAATTTTATGCTAATGCAAAACCTGTTATTCTAGCAACTTTCTAAGTCTGTAAGAGCAATATTTAAAATTTGTCCATGGTTTTGGGCGTTTGTACCTCTTTTGTTTTTGGTTTTGCCCAGATTTCTTATACTATGTGGTTAAGAGGAGATACAATGCCTACATATATTGCCAAGAAATTATAGGACCACACACACACACACACACACACACACACACACACACACACACACACACACACACACACACACACACACATTCAATGAAAGCTTTTAATAATGTAACAATATAAACTTCTTAATGGTATAATTTCTTCAAGCTGATAATAGTCCATTGCAGTAACAGCAAGAAACAAATAATCTGAGTAGTACAAATGTAAAGTAGTCAGAGTCTAACTATTAAAATAATGAAAATACACTGTCATAGTTTTTCCACATGTAGTCAAGCACTGCCATCTATAGACATGTGTAGACCATGAGTTTTACACAATGACACCTCATTAATATATAGTGTGGGAACCACAGAGTCAGCTGACTAAATGTGATGCCATTCTGTAGCCAGCACAAAACTTGTAGTTGAATACCAGTGAGAGACGTAAGGAATGCACTCTGTTTTTGGACCTGACAAGACACTCATCTACTTTCATCTTGCCTTGCTTTAGTAAGTAACTAGGGAACAGTAATTCTTCAGTCAGTTAAAAAATATAGTGAGATTAGCTAAATGTTTTTCTGTATCTGTCTGAGTCTTTCCATCTATGCTGTTTTTTATATTTTCTGTGATTGAAACTCTGGTGTTTATTGTAAATAGATATTCAGTATTTTCATGTTTTTAATTATTTATTATCAAATCCAGTAGATATAAAAAGTTTACACACCCCTGTTAAAATGCCAGGTTTTTGGTGATATAAAAAAATGAGACCACAATAAATCATTTCAAAACTTTTACCACCTTTAATGTGACCTATAACTTGTACAATTCAATTGAAAAACAAACAAATCTGTTAGGGGGAAAATATAAAAAATAACAAATGTACAATAAGCTGGTTGCATAAGTGTGCACACCCTTAAACTAATACTTTGTTGAAGCACCTTTTGATTTAATTACAGTATTCAGTCTTCTTGGGTACATACCTGGCATCAATTAAAGAGACTCTGATTAACCCCAAATAAAGTTCAGCTGTCCAAGTAGCATTTTCCTGACATTTACTCAGTTGCCTGTTACAGCAAAAGCCGTGGTTCACAGAGAGCTTACAAAGCATCAAAGGGATCTCATTGTTGAAAGGTATCAGTCAGTGGACGGGTACAAAAAAATTCCACAGCATTGGATATACCATGGAGAAAATATAAGACAACAGTGAAGTTGCAAAGAACTGGCTGTTCCTCCAAAATTGATGAAAATACAAGATGAAAAGTGGTCAGCGAGGCTGCCCAGAGACTGACAGAAACACTGAAGGAGCTGCAAGAATTTCTGGCAAGTACTGGCTGTGTACTACATCTGACAACAATCTCCATTATTCTCCATATGTCTGAGCTATGGGTTAGGGTCGCAAGATGGAAGCCTTTTCTTACACAGAAAAACATCCAGGCCTGGCTAAAAATCCCAAAACAATGCATCAAGTCTCCCAAAAGCATGTGGGAAAATGTGTTATGGTCTGATGAGACCAAGGTTAAACTTTTGGGCCACAATTCCAAAAGATACGTTTGGCACAAAAACAACACTTCACATCACCAAAAGAACACCATACTCATGATGAAGCACGGTAGTGGCAGTATCATGCTTTGGGGTTGCTTTTCTACACCTGGAACAGGAGCTTTAGTCAAGGTGGAGAGAATTATGAACAGTTCCAAATACCAGTCACTTTTGGCCCAAAACCTTCAGATGTCTGATAGAAAGCTGAAAATGAAGAGGAATTTCAACTTTTGACATGACAATGACCCCAAGTATACATCCAAATCAACAAAAGAATGGCTTCACCAGAAGAAAATTAAAGTTTTGGAATGACCCAGCCAGAGCCCAGATCCAAATCCAATAGAAAATTTATGGATTGACTTGAAGAGGGCTGTGCACAAGAGATGCCCTCGCAATCTGACAGATTTGGAACACATTTGCAAGAAAGAGTGGGCAAATATTGTCAAGTCAAGATGTGCCATGCTGATAGACTCCTACCCAAGAAGACTGAATGCTGTAGTTAAACCAAAAGGTGCTTCAACACAGTATTAGTTTAAGGGTGTGCACACTTATGGTGGGAAGTTGGCCTAATGGTAAGGCGTTTGCCTTACAAACACAAGGTACAGGGTTTGAGTCTCACAAGGGATAATTGGCTAGGCTTAAAAAATGGCTCGCAAGGGCAGTTAGCCTAGTATTAATCTATGAACCTATGAATCTATGCAATCAGCTTATTGTAAGTTTTTTATTTTTTATATTTTCCCCTAACAGATTTGTTTGCTTTTCAATTGACTTGTACAGGTTATAGGTCACATTAAAGGTGGGAAAAGTTTTGAAATGATTTATTGTGGTCTCATTTTTTTATATCACAAAAACTTGGCATTTTTAACAGGGGTGTGTAAACTTTTTATATCCCACTATATATATAAACCTTTCATTGTAGTTGGTCTTTTAGAAAATGTGTAACCTTTGAGAGTACTTGCCTTTATTTAGTGGCACTGTGGCTCCACCTTCTTGAAAGTTTTGCTGCTTAGTTAAACACTACCATTTGTATAAGTATTAATTTTACTAAGTGTAATTGGGTACTCCAGTAAGACCCTTAAATTAGCAGGTTTCAGGTGTTCTGGTGGCTGCAAATTTACCTTATAGTCTGGGTGGAAGTGGCAGACAGGGTAAGCTGTGCCAGCCTCTTTCCCAGGTGGTGTGTGTGTGTGTGTGTGTGTGTGTGTGTGTGTGTGTGTGTGTGTGTGTGTGTGTGTGTGTGTGTGTGTGTGTGTGTAAATCAAATCTCAAAGAGATTGTGTGTGACAGCTACTGTGAACAGGGACACTGGCAGCACTGATTTCACAGTGAGGGTGGTGGAGGGCTTGGCTTGGAACACCCAGCTAAGTACTCAGTTCTATAGTTGTCAGTGGGCAGTCTTATTTGGGGCCTGGAGAGAAAGCCAGTCATGCTGGAGTGTACATTCCCTGTGAGCTCTTAAGGGAAATTGCACTTGGTGCAGAGGGCTGCATCTGAAAATACAGGTCTATATTACATCATCAAATGCTTAAAAAAGCGAACTATGATTAATCGACCCCATGTAAGCGAAAAAAAAACACTTTAAAACATTACATGGGGAGTTGTGCTCCCCACACTACCCTAATTAAACTCTGAGATCGCACTACAGTGCCGAAAATGGCAAAGTAACGGAAGCGGCCAAATGAATTCTTAAAAGCCGCTTCACTATTTTGCCTTTTCGTTCTTTTACGTTCGATCAAGACACATTCAACAGAATGCATCTTCGATCACGTAATAGGAACTCAAAAATACTGTTTGTGTGTCTATTTTTCTCACAGTGAACACTCCTCAGTGGTGTCAGTGGTGAGGATTGAGGTTCCTTAATCACTGACCCAGAGGAGGTACATCACAGTTTCATAGTTTCATGCAGCAATACACTAAAGCTTGCTATAACAAATACTGAAATTAATAAGGAAATATCTTTGACACTATTGGAATAACTCAATTTTTTTTATCTTGCTTTGCAGGAGAAACAATCCATATTTCTTTCTAGGACTAGGAAAAACAGAATTTCTTGAATTAATTCTACTGCTTTTAAAACATTAATATGCAAATTATTTCTCCATAATGCCATTCTATAACCCCCAAGCTCCACAAAAGACTCTAAGAGTGACCTTGTCTTATTAAGTGCCTTGATCAAGTGCTTCCAGTCCAACTTTTTGGTTGTTCTACACCTGTAGATCAAACTTATCTCTACTCACTTACTAAAGCCGTTTCTCCAACCTGTAATGTATACTTAGATTCATCAAAATGTAAATTAAGTTGTATCCACCATGGAAACAATAAAATAAAAGGAAAGCCACCTCACCTTTGATCATCACATTTCCACTGTGGTCAGAAAGTCCTTCTTCATGGCACATCTTATAACCAAAGGTTTAGCATCCAGGAAGAAAAAGGTTATCATCCCTCTCTACTCATCCCTCATTAGACCAGTCATAGAATATAATGTCCCATTTGGCATGTATCTGACCAGACATTTGCAACAGCTGGAGATGCCACAAAGGTACCTCACAGAAAGGATCCTAGGCCTTAAACACATGCCCTACATGGACAGACTCAAGAAACTTCAGCTGTTCTCAGTCTTTTACCGTCTGCTTAGAGGTGATCTATGCTTGACTTACAAAGACATGTTCTACCCAGCCCTACTTGGAATGCTACACCTAAAGAAATCCCAATCCTCTCCATGTCACACTCTCCAGAGATCACAACCTCATTACCACAATTAACAGAACATGCTGAAGGGATAGGTTAATCTCCCAAAGACTGTCCATACTCTGGAATAAAATTCCCATTCATGTCAAGCAGAGCATCTTGCTGGCCCTCTTCAAGAGAAATCTTGACAAGTGGATTGGTAACAGAAAGTTCACTCCAGGGATCATTCCAGTTGCCCTATTGGATATGGGCACTGTGAACTAACATCAGATGGAACGGTGCCTGGGCAATTTTTTGGGCTAGGCTTGTAAAGGCCCAAGGGCCATTACCCTAGTACACGGTTATGAACCTAAGCATGTCTAGCAACATCTGAGATATGCTTGCATTACCATATTGCTAAATGTAAAATAAGCCTCTAATTATGAATGTATAATGATTATGATACAATTTATTGTTCTGGATGTAATAATGAATTATAGTTTTGCAATTTTGGTTAACTTGTGAAAGTACTGTAAAAGGTACAGAAATACATAGCTCTTGAAGAACAGATATCAGCTGCACCCTTAATCAGCAGTGCCAGAAGAAAATATTCTGGAGGTAGGAAGGGAGTAGCAGGGGGGCATGGATATGGAATAATGGAAGACGACTAGATAAAATGTCAACTTAGAATTTATCTAGCTATTTTATTTTATCTTTGTAGACTGGACAAGGATTTTGAACCAAGAAAAAAAAAGCTTTATTTTCAACAATCATGTCTCATACACTAATTTTGCAGTACACATGCAAGGTACACCCAATGTCAGTAGTCCACCAGCCGCTCATGAAATTGGAATCAAGTTAACACAAAACTAGTAATCGCTTGTGCAGGTTATACAGCCCAGTACCCAGGTTTACATATATTTTTCTCCAACATTCTTATGACTTTATTAAAACAAAGTTATTTTAGAACATTCTCAAACACAAGATTAATAGCAACACACCAAAAGTGTTGCATTAAACATGATAGTTAATTCCGTAAACACATGCCAACAAGAGTGTGAGGGTAAAACTAGACAGGCAGACTCTACTTTAATTGGCTGTCAACATACTTTTTTCAACATAATAAATTATGGTGCAAGATCTTGTTAGTACTGTAAACTAGTGCATTCATTCGTTCCAGTATTGACTTCCCCTTCCTCGACTCTTGACTCCTTAAACTAATTTCTTTAGTAACTTTAAGCTATTCGATACCCCTAAGGCAGTAAAAGTAAACCCACCTAGTCATATTGGTCATTCCTTAATCAATGCTGTTTAATTGCTGAGTAACATTGCCCTTTTGGTTCCAGTACTGCCACATTTGAACTATTTTTTGTTACCACTGGGTAATGCCTTGCCTTACTCTTTTCTTAGTGTGTTCATTAGCCCAATCACCTCTCCTATATTTGGAGCTGTTTGACTCTTTCATTTCCTAGTCATAGTCAGCTGGATGGGATGTGCTCCTTCCCTAGTACCAATGAAGTATAAGTCCTTTGTTAACAGTGAAAGTTTCTCCTAAGACCCTCTGGAGTAGTGTACCCATGTCTGCCAAACTGTTCTAGCTCCTGACAACTTCAAAATATTTATTCCCAAATTCCCATACTTCCATTTAAACATTTCCAGTCCTAGTTACCTCTTCTATATTTTGTAGCTCCACTCTCAAAAATGCATAAACTGAGATGCATATTAAATAGCATGAACAATGATTTAGCCACACCTCTAACAACACTGTTCAGTTTCAGCCTCCATACAGGTGTTGTAACAAGTGAATGGAGAACAGTTATAGTCCTTCCCTTATATAAAGGAGGACCTTCCAACAGACCCAGGCAATTGCAGGCCCATAAGTCTGACCTCATAAGCAAAACCACTGAAAGCCTTATCATGGAACTAATCAGCTAGGACATAGGGAACCTAAAAACACTGGACGTGTCTTGTTTGGATTTGTCAAGGGCAGGTCATGCTTATTCAACATGGTGGATTTTTTTAAAAAGTTCACTAAAGCAATGGATGAAGACAAAATGATACACACACCATGAAACTCAACCTGGCCAAGGCTTTTGAAATAATTCTCCCCTCAGACATAGTAGAAAAGCTAAATAAACTGGGAATAAACCCCTGTGTTACCCACTGGATTGCCAACTGGCTCACAGATAGGATACAGGAAATCAAAACAGGGAAAGTTACCTCCACAAAGAGACAAGTCGCCAGCAGAGTCTTCCAAAGTTCTGTTCTTGTACTTCTCCTGTTTTGCATCTAATTTTCTGAAGTGAAAGACAGTACTAAAGGACTCTGGCTGACTAAGCTTACAGATGACTTCAAAGTAGGAGCAGTCATTGAACCCCCATATATCTTAGCCATCTTACAAGAAGGTTTGTCCCAAATAAATAATTGCTGCCAAAATTATCATCATTAACCCCCTTTTTCCCATCATCTACATGGGGTCAGGGTGTCTTGTTAGCTGTCACCATCTCTCTTGATTCAATGTGACGTTCCTACCTCCTTTGACACAAATGTGACTGTCACAGACCTTCTCTCACACAATGCATCCACCTCTTTGCTGGTGGCCTAGTTTCCTCTTGCCTTCTTCCTGTCTGTCCCAAATCTTCTTCATCATATATTTATTTATTTAACATTTGTTTACCAGGAAAGTCCGACTGGGACAGAGCCCATTTTCAATGGAGACCTGGGGAGAAATGCTCCAGATGCATGTCTTTGGAATGTGGGAGGAAACTGGAGAACCTGGAGGAACCATCACAAATGCAGGAAGGACATGCAGGCTCCACAAAAAAGGCAACCCAGCCGAGAACAAACCGGAAAACCTTTTGCTGTAATGCAACAATGCTAACTGCTGCACCACTGTGCCATCTTCTGATTTTCTGCACATGTGCCTGAACCACAGTAATCTGTTCCCTTTCTTCTTTTTTGCAATTGAAGCTACTTTGAATTCTGCTCTTATGTCCTCATTTCTTTATCTGTCCTAAGTTTGCATCCTATCACCCATCTAAGGCACTTCATTTCTATCACCTCAAGCTTCCTCAGCTGCTCTGCTTTTACTGCCAAGTTTTCTTTACCATTCAGTAGTACAGGTCACATCACTGTTTTGTGCACCTTACTCTTCATCTTCTATGGCATTCTTCTGTCATATACTACACCTGACACTCTATGCCAATTGACTGCAGCCCCTCTGATTCTAGCTTTGACCTCTCTTAGACTTCCCTTCTTCTCAACCACCCATTGCAGATACTTAAAGCTGTTATCCTGTTCCACTATATTCCCTTCTATCTCAGTTCTCAAGTTCTTCTGGTTTCCATAATTTGCTGCCATTACCCAGTGTCGTATCTGTACTCAGTTTCATCCCATGTGCCTTCAGTTTTGCATTCTATTCCCCTGACCTTTGACCTTTGATGAAGTTCTTGCTCAGTGTCTGGTGTTGTGCGACATCATCCGCATACAGCAAGTGTGTTGATCTGTTCCCTCTAACCTGTTTACTAATATACTTTGAACAGCAGTGGTATCAGAGATGAACCCTGATGTACACCCACTCTTACTGAGAACCCCTCCGTGAGACTGAACAGTGTTTGTACTTGAGTCATTGGGACCTTGTACATAATTTGCCCTAATTCTACCAATGTTTCTAGGACTTCAAACCATTGCAGAGCTCCCCACATCAGCTTTCATGGGACCTTGTCACATGCTTTCTCCAAGTCTTCGTATGCCCAGTTGGACTCTTTCCCCATCTCTAGCTTCTTCTCAACTATCTGTCACACTGCAAACATTGGGCAGTTGTGTTGCATCCTGATCCGAATCTGAACTGCTCATCTCCCATCTTACTTTCTACTAGTCTGCATATTCATTTATCAATCTCCCTCTCTAGAGCATTCATGCAATGGTGCCAAAAGCATAGACTGAAACTAAATGCCAACAAATGCATTATTGTATCCTTTCTGAAGTCACCTACACCAGGAGCTACCATACTGACAATATGCCCCTAACAGTTGAGCCAGTTGTTTGGGATTTGGCAACTTATATGGACAGTGATCTGACTTCTGACCAACATGTGTCCATTCTTGCTATAAAGTTCTTCTATACAGCACAGGTTATAAATGAAGGGATTGTGTCAAGATCTAAATGGCATTGCCCTCCTTTAGTCAGCCCTAATTCGGTCAGTCATTGAATACAATGCTTTGGCATGTATCTGTCCAGATACATGCAACAACTGTAATGCCCACACAGATACCTTATTAAAAGTATACAAGGCCAATGTCCTATATGTATCGACTCAAAGCCCTGTCACTGTACTTGGTATCCCACAGATTGCTGTGACGTGACCTATGTCTGGCATTCAAGACATTCTCTGAACCAATACTAATGGATTTACTGCACATCAGCAAGTCAGATGGCATCAGAAATACTCAGCCTAAGGATCTAAACCTCTCCTGTAGCATTATCAGAATGGTATGGAGGACAGGTTTATCTCACAGAAGATACCGCTGCTCGGGAACGGATTCCCCAGCCATATAAAACAAACTTCATCCCTATCCATATTCAAAAACAACTTGGATCTATGAATGAGAAACAGATAATTTACCCCAGGATTGACCCATGTACTACCAATGGGCAGAGGCAGTTCCTAAATGCTTTATCCCATGCATGCGTACCCTCAAATTATCTATGGTATGATCCCAGCTATTCTTATTAGGGGTGCTATGTAATTACTGACCATGACATGGGTAAGGCGAATCTCTGACCAAGTGGGATGTTATAATTCAAGCAAAAAAACAGAAACTGGCTATGTTTAAAATAGCCCACAGGTGCAGCTATCCTAGTATTTACCTTTGAACCTATCAAGCCAACCTCGGCTTTTTGTATTGGTTTATGTATTCATGGAATATATAACCTCTGTCAATGCAGGAGCACATGGTGTGCCTGTTTGAAAAAAAGTGAACCCATATGCTTGTTTTTTTCCTTAGTATAATCAGTCAAAACATCAAGAAGGTCTTGATGAGGTAATCTCTCTTTTGTAAACATTTCTACTTTATCTTATGTTGCTTCTGGGGGTTTAATATGTCCAAAATAAAAATCCAGCACAGAGTGGTGTGTAGAAAAAAATGTAATATGGCAACAGACTGGTTTTGGCAAAAATTACATAGATTTCTTCAGTGTTACAAAAAACGTCCACAAAATAGCCATATTATAGGTTAACCAGTAAATTGGCAAGAAAAACTGATTGGTTGGTCACAATTGTTCATTAAGCCCCGGGAGGAATAACCCATTCAGTTTAATTATCCATTTTCTTTCTTTCAGATTTAATATACTATGCCAAACAACCTTATTCCCATTGTTTCTAATAATCATATCAATAATAGTGAATCTGAAGTTAGCTGTTGGATGGTTCAAAACATGTTTATACGAGGCGCTATTCGCCTTTTTACTTTTGATATCACTGACATGTTCACTGATGCAAAATTTCGCTGGTCTCGAGGTCTGTCCCACATAAAATGCAGAACATGGGCAGGTAGCTAGATAAATAACCCATTCACTAGAGCAATTAGCAAAAAATGTAATATCAAAAAACTTGCCCGTGTTTCTGCTAGTGAATTGTTTTGTTTTTTCTACCCGGATACAGTGGACACCATGCCCACATGGAAAGCAGCCAGAAAGATGATCCCTCATCAGGGTGGTTTGACATTGTGACTGGACATCTGAAGAACCAGTTTTATAATGGTTAAAAAAGAAACCCAATGTTCTGCCCCTCCTGTAACTGAATGGGCATTTCTCCAGTAACATGTTAGCAAGCCTTGCATCCACCATCAAAATATTCCAGTTTTGTTGGATAACCTGCAAAAAGTTCTGTGTTTTACGCCCATAAGTTGTAATGAATCTGATATGTTGCTCCGATGAGTTCAACCTGCCCTTATATCTCATAAGATACTGTCTGTCCACAGAAGGCACTTCCCTGCAAGCCATAGGTTCATAGGTTCATACTAGGCTATCTGCCCTAGGGCATTTATAAGCCTAGCCAGAATGTGTTTGGCTTTCGCCACCCATTTTAAATTTATTTTGCTATGCCCTTTTTCGAGGTTAGTATACTGTGCCTCTGTCTAACAGTGACACAGAAGTGATACCCGGGGTAAACCTACGATCTCCCATCCACTCATCAAGATTCCTCTTGAAGAGAGTCAATGAGGGACTCAGCCTAACCTGGACTGGGATTTTATTCCAGAGTGAAGGGAGCCTCTGGGTTATGAATCTGTCCCTCCAGCATGTCCTATTTATTTCAGTGCTGAGGTTCAAGTCTCTCGAGTACATAGCTCGATGGGATTTGGATTTTCTGAGGTGCAGCATGTCCATTAATTCCGGGTTGGACATGGCTTTATACATCAGGCACAGATCGCCTCTGAACAGGCAGTATGCCACTGAGTAGAGCTGGAGATTCTTTAACCGGGCAGCATATGGCATCTGCTTGAGCCCTTTGATCCTCTTGGTGAGGTACCTTTGGGGTCTTTCCAGTTGCTGCAGGTGTCTGGTAAGGTACATCCCAAAAGGGGCACTGTACTCAATTATGGGCCTGATGAGGGATGAGTAAAGAGTCACGATGACCTCCCCTGATCTAGATGTGAATCTCTTCATGATTAGGTGGGCTATATAAAATGTTTTTCTAACCACTTTGGCCACATGGTTGTCAAATGAGAGATTGCTATCAACTTGGGTCCCTAGGTCCCTAATTACTTCTTCTGTACTTAATGGATTACCACCTATGTGGTAATTTGTGGGCACTTTGTTTTTGCCAAAGCGGATGACTATACACTTTTTGGCATTTAGCTTGAGGCCATGGCTCTGGCACCAGTTGTCTGTTTCTATGAGGCCCTTTTGGAGGATGCTTGTGTCGGCTGGAGAGTCGATTATGGCGCCCAGTTTGCAGTCATCTGCGAACTTGGTCAGCCACAGTCCTTCCGTGTTGGCCTGTACCTCCGAGAAATATATACCGAACAAGAGAGGTCCCAGGACTGAGCCTTGTGGGACACCACTTGTAACTGATTTGGAGTCTGACATGGCTCCAGCAATTCTAACCATGTGGGTTCTGTCCTTGAGCCAGTTTGCAATCCATCTAGTGACATAGGGGTTTATATTTAAGCTGGTGAGCTTATCTATAATGCCCGAGTGGGGTATTGTATCAAAGGCTTTTGCGAGGTCCAGGTAGGCTGTGTGGACCACCTTCCCCTCGTCAATGGCCTTGGTGACTGTTTCAAAGAAATCAACCAGGTTTAAGAGGCAGGATCTGCCCTTAACAAAGCCGAACTCGGTAGGATCCAGTGTCTGTAGGTCCCCAATATCTTTATTTATGAGGTCCATGATGATCCTTTCCATAGCTTTGCAGACCAAGCTAGTCAGGCTTATGGGGCGATAGTTTCCAGGATCCGTTGAGGCACCACCTTTATGGAGAGGGACCACTGTTGCTGTACGCCACTCTTTGGGCACATATCCTGCAGTAAGGCTGAGATTGAACAGTAGTTTTATGTTTGGGTTTAGCTCTTCTTGGAGTTCATGTAGGACGCAGCCCGGGACACCGTCTGGTCCCATTGATGCTGTGTTTTTGCTTTGGAGAGGCGGCTCTTACCTGAGCATCTGAGATGTCAGGGGCAGCACTCTGCTGGGATAGATATTTGCCCTTTTGGTGGGGAGGGGGTTTGCTGAACCTGTCAGCTAGGATGTTGGCAATGTCTGTGGGTTCGGTGTATCTTTTGTCATTTTGGACTAATTCTGAGCATATCTGGGAATTACCACCCAGGTTCCTAACATAACTAAAGAAAGCCTTGTGATTATCCTTAGTGTCCTGTGCAATTTTTCTCTCGAAGCTGGCCTTAGACAATTTTATGAGTGCCCGCAGTTTTTTGCTAATACTGATCAGTGATGCCTTCCCTTTTTGGGATTTTGCTCTATCATTTAGTAGCTTCCTCCTTCTATTGTATAGTTTGTTTATGGCTGGGGTCCACCAGACAGGATGTCTGCCTTTGGAGGATTGGGTCTTGGTTTTATTTGGGATCGCATGATCCATGCATTCCTGAAGGTGTTCATAGAATGCATTTATAAAGGATTCTGCGGTCTGGGCCATATTTTCCACAGGCCCGGAGGGCTTTGAAGGATTCCACCTCGGTTTTGAGGAGTGTGAAATTTACTTTAGAAAAGTTTTTCACTGTGGTTTTCTGGGCAGGGGGTGGGGTCGGGATGTGAATATCCAGTGAGATTAGTTTATGGTCTGATCTTACCAGTGAGGGATACACTTCTGGTCTGGAGCATAGAGTCCCCATGTTGGTGATGATCAGGTCCAGTATGTTTTCCCTCTTGTGGGAGTGGTAACAAGTTGTTCCATAGCATTTGAGTTTATAAATTCTAGGAACCTTTGGGCTAGGGTGTTGGAGCTAGAGTAATGCTCCCAGTCTATGTTTGGGTAGTTGAAGTCGCCCAATATAATGGTGTTTGGAGAGACCTTCATATTTTCCAGTGTTCTCAGGAAGGCCGAGTGGGGTTCCTGGGTTTGGGAGGGTGGTCTGTAGCAGGCTATAACCTGGAAGGCAGTTTTACCCACTGTTAGTTGCACATGGATAGTCTCTGATGCTTCGTGCTTTGCCACCAACCTGGAGGTGTGGGTATCTTTGATGAATATCGATACTTCCCCTCCTTTTGTGGTTCGGTCCAAGTTTTGGGGCCGAAAAGCATGGTATGAGGTATAACCTGGTAGTGCTGGGGTACTCTCAGGAGCCCTGAACCAGGTTTCTGTTATTGCACAGATATCGATGTTCTCCATGCTAAGGAGAGTTTCGAGTGCGTGCATCTTGAGGTTTAGACTTCTGGCATTGAGTAGCATTACTCTTAGTTTCTTATCCCTTGTGATACCTATGGAGGTGGGTTTGTCTTTTGAGCCTTGCCTAAAAAAGGCACTATGGGGGTAGCAAGAGCCTTTGCCAATATCTGAAAGCCCAGGGGTGACAGGTGCAAGCCGTCCCTAGCGAAGCATCGTGGCTTGTCGAGCATATCATCCCAAGCTGACAGGCATTGAATCCCCTTTGCATGACACCAGTACTTAAGCCAATTGTTGAAATTGATCATCTTGTCTTCATATTATGGCATCATTCTTGGTGAGGCTAAGATACTACTCAAGATCAGGGTCATACCGGCCTGGGCTATATGCTCAGAGAGCTCCTCTATGTCTCTTTTCATGTAGTCCAGGGAGGTAGGTCTCAGGTCATTCACACCAGCATGGACAATGACTGAGTCATATTTGTACTTGCCTTGGAGTGACCTGAGTGCTTGTGTTATGTGGCGGATCCTAGCACCCAACAGGCTGCTCATCGTGGCCCTCTCCTTGTTCAGCCTGGTGAGCGGGATGTCATTGTGCCTGATGATAGAGTCACCTATTACAAGTGTATCAGGTGTGTTGTTTAGTCTTAAGGGCTGTGACTGTTCGGCACACTGGCTTTGTGAGATATGTGTTGCACGTGTTTTGTTTTGGGGTAGCGGTTGCTTGGGTGTCTGCTTTGGAGGTCTCTGCTGCTTAGGCAGATCTTTATTTAGAGCCTCCGAGTATGTTTTTGTATGATTATGTGTTTGGTTTGCTGTCGTGGTAGGTCTATGTGAGACTGAAATTCTAGTGAGTGTGGTTTCCTTCTCCTCCTGACTGGCTATGCCAGTACTGAGATGAGAGAGCTTAGCCTCCAGTTTGGCTATATGGTTGCATCTCACACATGTGTTGGAATTTGTTGGGAGGAGGAGGAGAGGGTTGTCTGTGTACATGAGGCAGTTGTAACATTGCCTCAAGATTCCCAAATTCACCAGCTGGACCGGAGAGGAGATTGACAACTGACCTTTGGGCATGCTAGAATAATATTGGGAATTCCTTTATAATTGAAAACAAGGGCCAGTGGGGAGTGAGCGTGTAGTGGTTTTAATTTTTAGTGCTGACTTATATAATTGCTTTAGTAAGCAAGTGCCAGGTAACTTAAGTGCAATGTGTTACAGGTAACTTAAATGCAAAAATGACAAACAGTAACTTTCTTTCAAGTGAAACAAGGAAATAGGTAGAGTAAGCAATGCAAATATCATTAGTGATCCACAGAAGCGCTGAGTAGCCACGTATTATTTATTTATTTTATTTATTTATTTGCAGTTGGTTTACCAGGATAGTCCATTGGGCCAAAATGAACCCGTTTTCAATGGAGTCCTGGGGAGAAAAGCTCCAGTAAGAAGGTTACAATAGGTTTTACATTAGATTACAATGTTTACAAGTCAACAAATTAGAGCAAGACATTTCATGTAGTATGGCTTGAGAAACAAGGTTACAAGTAGGTTTTAGGTTATATTACAATATTTTCCAATGATGCAGTTTAAAGCATAATGTTTCAAGTAGTACAGACAGGTGATGAAAGTTTCCGAAGATATAATACTGGTAATGAAAACATTTCTATATAAGTACTGAGAGGTCCTAAATATTGACTAAGCTTGAAAGTATGACACATAATACAATTTATAAAACGTTCCGAACAAGTAGAGAGAGTTTGAGTTAGGAGAGGCAGTATAGGAAGTTAGAGGAAGGGAGGGATAAAGGAGTTTGCCAGTTTATATTATGATGGATGAGAAAAGGAGCATTCCCACTGGGATATTAGGTGAGACTGAAGAGATTTTTTGAAAGTGAAGTGGTTAGAGATGATACGAATGGATGGGGGTAGGGAGCTCCAGAGATGTGCTAGGCCGTTGGATAGGAGATTTTTACCTGCAATTCTATTAGATTTTGGTTGTTAGATCTTAGTGCTCTGTTGGGTAGGTGCATTTTAAAGGCAGAGGAAAGGGATGGACAGAGAAGGGGGTTGAAAATGAATTTATGTGCAAGAGTCAGTTGAGTGTAGGTGAGATGATTGTAAAGTTCTAGCCATTTTAGTTTGTGGAGAGAAGAACAGTGGTGGGTAGATGATTTGTGGCTAGTAGTGAATTTGGCGATTTTGTTGTAACATGAGGAAAGTTGTGTTTTAAGGGAAGATTGTAGATTAGTTAAGAGTGGGGCTCCATAGAGAAGGGAGGGGATAAGAAATGAGGTAGAGAGAGTGATTTTGGTGGAGGGTGTGAGATAACGATTTTGTCGATAGAGCATACCTAATTTTTTATGGGTTTTTTTTGATATTTAGTTGTAGGTGGGAGTTGAATTTAAGCTTACTATCAATTTGGACCCCAAGTAATTTAATCTCAGGCACCAGTTCAAGAGATCTATTGTTATTACTAGTGATATAGAAAGTGTTTGTATTGATGGAGGTGACTTTAGAGGGAGTGAATACCATTAATTTGGTTTTAGAGGCATTTAATGCTAGGTGATTTGTTTTCATCCATTGCTCTGTGATTGAGAATGCATCTTGTGTAAGTTTTTGCAGTGTGGGGAGGGATGTGGCAGAACAGATAATAGTTGAATCATCTGCATATTGGATGATATTTGAGAAAGGAACAGAATTTCGGAAGTCATTTATGAATATATTAAAGAGGAGAGGACCTAGTATGGAACCTTGAGGAACTCCAGTTGGGGTAGCAAGGAAAGAAGAGGTGGCTTTCTTCCATTTTACTGATTGATATCTATTAGATAAGTAACTGGAGAACCAGTTCTGAGAAGAAGAAGACAGGTTTAGCCGAGAGAGTTAAGTTAGAAGAAGTTTGTGAGAGATAGTGTCAAAGGCTTTAGAAAGGTCAAGTAGGAGGGTAGAGACAATATGACCAGAGTCTCGGGCTTTGTTTACAATTTCCAGGAAGGAGAGGAGGGCTGTCATAGTGCTATGACCAGGCCTAAAACCATGCTGTGTTGGAGTTAGTAGGTAATTGTCTATGAGATATGGTAGGAGTTATAGTTGGATACATTTTTCTAGGAGTTTAGAAATGGGAGATAGGATAGCGATGGGTCGGAAATTAGTTGTATTGTTATTATTACCACCTTTATGCAAGGGTATGATGAAAGCCTTTTTCCAGATTTGGGGTACTATGCTTTCTTGGATAGAGCGGTTTATTAGGATACTGATGGGGTAGGCAATGGCTTCTGCAGCTATGCTAAGAAAGTATGATGGGATGTTGTCAGGGGCATTAGATCCTGGCTTAAGTTTTTGAAGGAGTTTTTTTATGGTGGATATGGGTATAGATTTGAAAGAGAAAGGAGAGGAAGGGGTAGGGATACAGTTCAAATATTCAGGCACTATAAACCTTTAACCAGAAATTCCCAGCTCAGAAGGGCAGAGTCCAGCCTCTTCTCCCACAAGAGTGCAGACCACAAACCTTCTTAATGTAAAATAACTGGCCTGAAGCCCAAGTGCTTAAACCAGATCTAATACACTTTAAGAATAACAGACACTGGGCTCTCAATCAGCAGTTCCCAACTTAGAAGGATGAAAGCTACCTGTCCTGCCACCACAGTGCATGCCACAAACCTTCCTAATGTAAAACAACTGGTCTGAAGCCCAAGTACTTAATCCAAAAGACTTAGAATGATAGCTACACTTTAATCAAGTTACTATCAAGCAGTAATAAATACAACTGAATACTTTAGAGAATGCCTGGATTAGTGCTCAAGTTACACAAACAAAGCTAGATCCAGCAGGCCCGAATCCAGTCTATGCCACAGCAAACAAGGCGCACCAACTTCAGTAAGAAGCAGTTCAGATATGCATGCACTATAAGCCTTTAACCAGACATTCCCAGCTCAGAAGGGCAGAGTCCAGCCTCTCCTCCAACAAGAGTGCAGACCACGAACCCTCTTAATGTAAAATAACTGGCCTGAAAGCCCAAGTGCTTAAACCAGAATTAATACACTTTTAAAATAACAGACACTGAGCCCTCAATCAGCAGTTCCCAACTTAGAAGGATGTAAGCTACCTGTTCTGCCACTACAGTGCAAACCACAAACCCTCTCAGTGCAAAACAACTGGTCATGGCGATGGTACCAGACTTGTACCCCCGAGCCCTAAATCTACCCACCAGATCCTTCTTATAGTGTTCATACTTATTGGAATCAGAGCAAATAAGCTTGATTCACATAAATTGGGACTTGGGTATGTTGTGTATAATATGAGGAGGATGATGACTAGAAGCATGCAACAAGGGGTTGTATTCCGGAAATTTTCGATACACCTGTGTATCCAGTGTATGATCCGGATTCCTCTTAATCAGGACATCCAAAAAAGTAATCTGATTCAAATCATAGTTACAGGTAAAATGAATACCCCATTTGTTGCTGTTGATATAATCCAAAAATTCATTCAAGTTTACAACATCCGCTTTCCATACTAAGCCACATTCGTCCAAATAACGATGCCAAATATCGATTTCAGACAAATACAAATTATTTGGCTTATTTGGCTGAGTTTGTCAAACAGCCCAAACATTGATTTCTTTCCAAGGGAAAGAAATGAGTTGGCTGTTCTGTCAAACCTGCCCTTTCCCTGACTGTAGTGTGGTCTCAGAGTTAGAATATTTAGTTGGGGGGTGGGGGGAGGGGGTGAAGTCCCCCACTTAAATGCTTTACTTTTTATGTTGTGTTGTCGGTTGGCCTTCCGATTTCTTTCCCTTCTAAAGAAATCAGTGTTTTGGCCATTCGACAAACTCAGCGTTTGACATTTTTATGTCGAATAAATGTTCTTCGACATTTTGAAATGTCAATAGTCTGATATAGACCCCATAAATGATTGGCCATAAAAGCTTAAGAATAGAATTTAGAATTAAAATTATATCACATTTTCTGTGATACAATTAAAGATATAAATAGATTCCATTTTTTATAGAATACCATGTTATGAAGAGAAAGCTATATACAATGTAACTGTATCAAAGTAAAGCAAATAGGGAAATTATGTTATATAGACAAAAAAAAATGGAATTCTTATCTTTCTGATTTGTTGAAGAAAAATGGTTTCTGCTATGCCATCTGCTTATATCTATTGTGTGTTTGTTTTGTAAGGATCAATAAAAAAAAATTTAAGGTCATTCTCCTATTATATAGGACACAGATGAGGCTGCACCTGAATTAATTTAGTCCATTGCTGATGTTATTGAAGAGAAAATAAAACATAGCTACCACCTTGATGGGGGAAACAGGAAGTGAGGTACAAGGGCAGACTTGGAGAATGGGGCAGGAATAAAGAAGAACAGGGTAATATACGACATGAACCCACTACAATGTCCGCAAGTGACAGGGAAAATTGGAAATGAAGGTAAAGGGCAGTGATAAGAAAATGTAAAAGTAAATCCTCCCACTGATGAGGTGAAAACTGCCGAGCAAGAACAGCAAACAACAATGACAGAAATATCATCCATCCAGCCACATCCCCTTTTCCCTTTTTCCCATTTTTGGGATTATTTTGTATTTATTGCTTCAAAGTTCCTGCTACTAATATCATATAGCATTTAACTTTACAGAGTTAAAAGGAAAACCAGTACTATTAGGAAAGGAAAGTACACCACCCCAGCTGACTACAGAGGTAAATAAAATGTCTTGCAACCTGTGTGGTTCAGGAGTGCACAATATGAGAAATATGGTTTTCATGTTTTTAAACTACATTCATGTTCAGCATTACGTAACTTATTTTAAAAATATTATTATCCATGAACACAGTAAGTGCATAAAAACTCACAACAGGTTTCAGTGTTGACCCCATGACATCATATACTTAGTGAAACAAATAATCTAAAAGGCCTTCACGTCTTAATGGACAACAAATCCTAGATAGCTCTGTTATGGCTTTATAGCTTACTTTATGAAAGGAAGAATTAATCTGTGCAGTAGTACAACACTGAAGAGCTTTAGGAATAAAAGTGTGGTTTTATAATCCTTCAAAGAGAAGAAAATGCTACCGTGTTTTGTAGGTTTAATGGTAGACTGGGATCTCCTATAATACAATTAATGAAATGGTAATATAAAAATAACTGCAATGAATAGTCAATGTGATTTGGAGATAATAAAACTAAAAAATAAGTCTGAAAGTCGGAACTCCATGTACAGTACAAGATGTGACATGGTAGGTCAAAAAACTTCAGTAATTTCCAGGTAACATATATATATGCAAGATGAAACACTGCAGTAAAACAGATGTATAATGTAGATCAAAGTTATAATATCAAAGAAAACAGTGCAATACTATAATAATAGGGTTCCCTTAATTATGACTTTGCAAGCTGAAAGTTCCTATGGAATATTGCGCCAACTGGTAATGATATGCTGTTGCAAAGTTAAATGTTTTTAGTTCTTCCTGATGAGAGATAATTTTTCAATGTGTTCACCTTAAACAGTGAAATTTCATGACAGGTCAAAGGGCTTCATTTCACTGTTTTATGTTTTAGTCTGGATAGTAGCTGGAGCAAGTTAAGATTTATGTCAACAAAATGTTCATTGGTACAAATTGTCTGTCTCTCTAACTCACACACACGCACACACACACACGCACACACACACACACACACACACACACACACACACACACACACACACGCACACACACACACACACACACACACACACACACACACACAAGTGCATACATACACACACACACACACACACACACACACACACACACACACACACAGACACGCACATGCGCACACATGTGCATACATACACACACACACACACACACACACACACACACACACACACACACACACACACACACACATACACACACACACACACACGCACACGTGCATACACACACACACACAGATGCACACACACACACACACACACACACACACACACACACACACACACACACACACACACACACACACACACACACACCTAAAACATGCACTCATACGATGAAGTGAGATTGCAAGATGTTTATGATTTTATGATATCATTACACCTTTTCTTCAAAGCATTTCCAGAAGGTTACTTGTTATTATTTAAAAGGGTAAGACTTTTTTTCTTTTTGGATTGACCTTGTCCAACAGCACATTAATTTTAGGAAAACAAGCAAGTGTTTTAGTTGAACCTTTAGTAATTATCGACTTTACTTTTCCTACCTTCCTTGTCTTTAGCAAAATGGAGCACTAGACAGATTACCAAACGCGTCAAAACCACTCCCTGCCATAGTTATCAAAAGATACTAAACTAGCCTTGCACAAAAGGGACAAAAAATGGAAACAATATCAAAAACATAAAAACCCTAACACCCTCCTAGAGTATAAGCAACTATAGAACTCTGCAAAAAAAAAAAAAAAAAAACCTAATAGTTAAAGACCGTAAAGCCCACTACTCCAAACCCCAGTCCTTGCACTCAACAAATCCCAAAAAATTCTGGGACTCCATCTCATCCATGCTGCATCCTGGCAGCAAATAAAATCCATACCCAGACCCCAACCTCTCCAACCTTGAAACAGCCAACTCATTCTTCATAGACTGCATAGCTAAACTATTAGCCTCCTTTCCACCCCCCCTCTTCCACCACCCCCTCCTGCCCCAAACACCACCCCAATCATCAACTTGCCTCCACATTCTTCTGCCTCAAGCCCATCCCCACAAGCACTATAAAAAGACTTCTCAAACACAAACCCTGTCGCAATGCACTTGACAACCTTCCACCCACCCTCGTCAAACAATCTGCAGACAGCATTGCCTATATCATCTCTATTCTTATAAATAGATCCATGCAAGAATCATATGCCCTTTTTATCTGGCGCCATGCTTACATTATCCCTTTCCACAAAGGTGGCAAAAATACTGATACCACCAACTGCAGGCCCAATTACCATCCTTTCTCCTCTTTCTAAAATACTAGAGAAAACAATACAAGCACAACTTATAGCACACCTAACACTAAACAATCTCCTCTTTCCTACCCAACACGGCTTCAGCCCAGGCCACAGCACCATGACTGCCCTTCTTTCCTTTCTTGAAACCATAAACCTCAAACACGACTCAGGTAAGTTCATGTCCACACTATTCCTAGATCTGTCAAAGGCCTTTGACACCATCTCACACACCCTACTTATATCCCAACTGTCCACCCTACACTTCTCTCCCACCACCATCGCCTGGTTTTCCAGATACTTGTCCAACCGCCAACAAACTGTCCAATGGAAACTCTCCCCCTTCCTTCCCACACCCACAGGTGTCCCAAAAGGTTCTGTTCTTGGCCCTCTTTTCTTCAACCTATTCATTAACAACGTTCACCAATCCATCCCAGACCCATCTATCATCCAATATGCAGATGACGCAACAATCATCTGCCTAGCCTTCTCCCCCCTGAGCTCCTAGCAAAAACCCAACTAGCCTTCTCCAAAACAGAAACCTGGATGCAGTCTAACCATCTGGCATTAAATGCAAATAAAACCAATCTTTTTTCCCCCCTACCAAAAACTGCATTGACAAATCCACATTCACCATATAGAGCCAAAATAACACCCTCCTTGAAATCATTCCCAACACCAAGCTTCTTGGCATCATTATTGGTGAAGAACTAAAATTTGACACCCACATCCACTCCGAAATCAAGAAAACCCACTAAAGGTTAGGTCTCCCCTACAGGCACAACCACTTCCTAAGCCTCTCTACCCATCAGACTCTTGCATCCACCTTCCTACTCCCCTCCCTTATGTATAGTGCCCCGATTTTCATCAATCTCCATCTTGGCTTTCAGTCCAAACTTGAATCCTGCTACCACAAGATCTCGAAATTTGCAACCAATTCAAAAAACTCATCCCACCACTGCCACTCCCGCCTCACCCTCAACTAGCTTAAACTACCCAACTACCTGAGTTACCTACAACTCACCATTTCTCACAATCTCATCTTTAAGCCTGCCAACTGCCCAGCTCTCGCTACTACCTTAACACCTTACATTCCCAACCGTTCACTCAGATCCAAAAACCAAAATCTCCTTCAGGTCCACAAACCTGCATGACCTCTTGGCCATCTACTGCTGTCCCACTCCTTAGCTCAACAGTGGAACTCTCTCCCCACAAACCTACACAACCTACCTAACCATACAAATATCAAATCTCAGCTACTCACTCATCTTTCTCCCAAATGGGAATGCCCTTGGCATGCTCCAACTTAACCCCTCTCATTCCACTTTACACTGACTCATCCATCTTCCTCTACTATTACTTCATCCCACCAGAAACAATCTCTCCCCTACCAAAAACTGATTTTCTCTCTAATATCTATTGTACTATACTCTCCAATGTCAATTATACTATTACCTTCTCCATGCATAATATTTTCCTAACATACTAATGGCTAGTAGCTATATATTTTGAAATGTTAAGCCAACAATTGAGTTTATAACAAAAATATTAACTTTATGTAAATGTTGAAATTTCTGTATTGAATTGTGTCTTTTCATTTTTGTAACATTGTGATAAGCCAATTGCAAATATCATGGAGCTTATCTGTAGATGTTTAATTATCTGTATGAACTATGTCATTTTGTAACATGTGAAATGTAACTTGCAATTATTGTGGAGCTTTTCTCCCAGGGCCTCCACTGAAAACGGGCTCTTTTTGGCCCAGTAGACTTCCCAAGTCATCAAACTTAAATAAAATAAATAAAATAGGTTTTACTTCCTCCCTTCTGTAGCTGCTGACTTTCTCCAAAATTAATTGCTACAGGTCAGTTTTATTGACTCCTTCAGTCTAGGGATAATGTCTGTGTAAGATGAAACTAGATATTACTTACATTTAATACAGAAGTTAATATATAATGTGGTTTAAGTAAAACAGAAGCTAAGGAAGGAAGGCAGCTGAGCTTTAGCTGAGCCATAATGATAAAGTTGACTTACATCGTGACTGAGATAGAGCGTAACAAATATCCTCACCACATAGTCCTCCGCTGCCGAATGAGCCATTAGCCCTAACAACCTGGTATTGCACTTAGATCAGTAGAGACATAGCTGCCATTAATACTCGGCATGCAGCCAAGTGAGTTACTTTAATTAAAAATAATAAATAGTAGATGCAGTTCACATATGGAAGACATTGTAGCTGCTTAGCTATTTTATGCAGTGTGACCACAAAACGGATACTGTCTGATGGAAATCCCACAATAAGATTCACTTTGAAAATAGTATGTCTTTTTGTGCTGCAGTCACCCTTAAGAGAAAAATCAGTGCCACGTTCTGGAAAAACGGATAATTGACTTTATTTTCTAATTGCTTATCTCCACATAACTTAATGTTGGTCACCTGCCCCTTTGTTGGAGAGGTTTTATCTTTCCAGCCAGCCAATCCCTCATCACATATTCAGATCACGACATATGACCTTCTTGTATCATGCTTGCAAGCCAGGAACTTCATTTCATCTGTGGTACAAAACCTCCTTATATACTCTGTGTTTCAAGTAACATGAAAGGATTGCAAAGCTATACTATCCAGGTTCACCGGATAGTGTTAAATGATAGCTCAAAACACTTCTTTTAACCTACTGTCATGTGACTCTCCATGTTTTACTCAAATTTAACTTTAAATGTATTAATTTGTTAGCCAGGCAAGTGAATTGGACATTCCTGGATTTTTGTTTGCTATGAAATGGGCCACAGGAATAAGGGTAAATGCAAGCTGTATTATTACTTTAGAAGAGCCAATCGACCACTATCTTGGGATTGGCACCACTTTATCTAGAAAAGTCTTATGCAGACATGTGGAAAACAAGAAAGCTGTGCAGTCAGTGACCGAAGGTCAGAACTATCAAACCTCAGACCAAGAAGTTGACAAACAGAGATCTCAATCACTGAGCCGTTGTGCTGCCCATGAATAACATTTGTGCATGATTTATTAGTATTGGTGATTGAGTTTTTCTTTTAACCTTATTACACCTTCCATCTTCATTTCCATTGGTTTACCTTTTCCAGGCACTCTCCCTACACAGAATATCCAACCTTCCACAATAGCCTGATGTCTGTCTCCTCAACTGACTAACCATTACAGGTCTAGGTGACTCCACTCAGCTGCAGTTACAAATAAGAAGGCAATTGTCTTCCATTTTTAATCTAAGCATACTGGACATTTCTGTTTCTTACATATCATGAGGCAGTTATTTCCAAATTGCTGGTGTTAGCAGATTAAAAACCTAACCCCAGATAGTGGATCCTGAGGTTCTGATTTTTTCTAGAAGGAGTGTACAGGCAAACATCTGGCACTCATTTTCCAGAACAAGCTCTGGCCCTATGAGATACATTGAGTTTAGACTGGCATTCGTGAGCACACAGTATAAGGCAGCAGTAGGTTGAAGTGATGTGTCTTTTGTGACAAAATGCTACAAATATAGCAAAACAAAAGGCGGATGCTTACAGTTTTAGAGCATATCATAGTTTGGAGGACAGAGATGTTATCTCAGGTTAAACTTCCTATATATCTGTATTTCAGTCATGATTTGATCCTTTATAGCAGTCTGAGTTGCTTGCAGACTATGTATGCAAATTCCAAAATGTGATAAGACAAATAAAGTACTCAAATGATCAAAGTATAATTTTAAATTCTTAAATTACTGAGCATTAGAATGACTTTCACTGGTGGTTTGTCAAGTGACATTTATCTAGAGGTTGTCAAAGAACCAGGTTAACTATATTGTGGTTAACAGAAAAATAATTTGTTATTGTTGTATAGGGTGAGCCACTTTGAAAAGAGCTTTCACTCAAAGCCCAGAAAGGGATCACACTGCAATAAGATCACAGGATTATAGGAGATTAGCTGCCTGTCAGCTGCCTGTCGGGTGCTAGGATTCACCACATAACCCACGCACTCAGGTCACTCCACAACAAGTACAAATATGACTTTGTCATTGCCCATGTTGGTTTGAATGACCTGAGACATACCTTCTTGGACTACATGAAAAGAGACATGGAAGAGCTCTCTGATCTTGCAGGCAGGTATGACCCTAGCTCTGAGTAGCATCCTGCCATCACCAGAATGATACTGCAGTACAAGGACAAAATGATTGACTTCAACAATTGGCTAAGCTTCTGGTGTCATTCTAAGGGGATCCAGTATCTGTCTGCCTGGGATGACATGATCAACATACCACGAAGCTTTTCTAAAATCCACAATGGTAGACATCCAAAATGGTTAAGCGCTTTCATCAAATAAATTGACTTCCTCAGAACACAATGACTAATAAAGTTCAGTTTTAAATACATGAATTCTAATTAGTCAGAAATTCAAAATGACCAATCATGTTCAATGACAGCTCCCTCCTCATGAATAAATATTCCCGCCTCATAAATATGTTAAATACATAGTTGTTTAAAAAGAAAGAAAATAGCAGTCTCATCATAAAATACACACACATGAATATTTCATTTTAATAAAAAAATGTAATGAAAATATACACTACAATAATCTAAAATGTTACTACACTAAACCTGCCTTTTCTTTTAAAACAGGCATAATAGAGATATGTTCATTAAGCCCTGGTGGGGAATCAGCAGCCAGCCGCAGTTGCCACAATAATTCCTTTTTATACAAAGCATTTTGCCAGTCCCCACCCCTGGCTTCAATGGTGACAAATTCTAATATACCAAACTTGTAAGACTGAAAATTACTACATGTGACACTATGTTTAAACAATGCACTAGTATCTTTTTCATTTTTGATATCATACGAGTGTTCGTATATCCCATTTTTCAGTTTTCTTTCCGTCTTACCTACATAAAAGGAAGAACAAGAGCAGCACTTAGCTATATATACAAGTTTAGTTGAATCACAGTTGCCACTCATTAAAAAAATATGGCTCTTGTTTTGATTGTCAAGAATAATAATATTATCTTTTAAAATATACCCTCCAGGGCTTAATGAACATATCTCTATTATGCCTGTTTTAAAAGAAAAGGCAGGTTTAGTGTAGTAACATTGTAGTGTATATTTTCATTACAAGTTTTTTATTGAAATGAAATATTCATGTGTGTGTATTTTATGATGAGACTGCTATTTTCTTTCTTTTTAAACAACTATGTATTTAACATATTTATGAGGAGGGAATATTTATTCATGAGGAGGGAGCTGTCATTGGACATGATTGGTCATTTTGAATTTCTGACTAATTAGAATTCATGTATTTAAAACTGAACTTTATTAGTCATTGTGTTCTGAGGAAGTCAATTTATTTGATAAAAGCGCTTAACCATTTTGGATGTCTACCATTGTGGATTTTAATTACGTTTTATTTCATTTGTGGATGTGTTTTCTACAATAAATTATCCATGGACCCGCAACACTGTGCTCTTCTTTTGATTTGGTTTGTTTTTGAGCACTTTCCACTACTTTTTGGATACCACGAAGCTTTGCCAGAGATGGCCTGCACCTGTCACCCCTGGGATTCCAGATACTGGCTAAGGCTCTTGCTGCTCCTATAGTCCCTTTTTTTGGCAAAGTTCAAATGACAAATTCACCACCGTAACAGGAACAGGCAAGCAACAACTGAGGGTAATACTACTCAGTGCTAGAAGTCTAAATCTCAAAATGCACTCCCTCGAGGCACTCCTTAAAATGGAGAATATCGATAGCTGTGCAGTGACTGAGATCTGGTTCAAGGTTCCAGAGAGCACCCCTGCATTACCAGGCTATAACTCATACCACACTTTTTGGCCACCTAACCTGGACCGGAACACCAAAGGCGGAGGTGTGTCCATATTCATTAAGGATATCTACACCTCAGGGCTAGTTGCTCAGCATAATGCATCCGAGGTTATCCAAGTGCAACTAACTCTGGGCAAAACTGCAATCCAAATTGTAGCTTGCTACAAATCCCCCACCATGCCCCAGTATTCTCACTCCTCTTTTCTTGATATAATGGAAAATATTAGGGTTCAACCAAACACCCTAATAATAGGGAATTTCAACTACCCCACGATTAACTAGGAAAACTACTCATGTACCAACTCCTTCACTCAACGCCTTCTGGAATTCATAAATTCCAATGCCCTGGATCAGCTTATCCACACCCCCACCAGGGGCAGCAATATCCTAGACTTAGTCATTACCAACATGAGTGACTGGTGTTCCACACCTGAAGTTAATTCCTCATTGGTCAGATCCGACCATAAGCTAATCACCCTAGATATCTACATCCCGCCCCCACCCCCCATTAAGGAAATCATGGTAAAAAAATTTCTCCAAAGCCAACTTCATGCTTCTTAAGACAGAAGTGGCGAACTTCATGACACCCATGCAGATGGACAACACAGTTATGACTACTGAATCCTACACAGATTCACTATATAAGCACTTACACGAGTGCATGGATCGTGCTATCCCAAACAGAACCAAGACGCTATCCTCCAAAAAAAGGAAGCCAATCTGGTGGTCCCCTGCCATAAACAAACTCTACAGCAGAAGGAAGAAACTGTTGTATAAGAGAGTAAAATCATGAGTGGAGGAGTTCCCTGGTCAGTCTCAGTAAGAAGCTGAGATCCCTTATAAGATCCTCCAAAGCTAGCTACAAAAACAAAATCACCACTGATTCTAGGGACAACCACAAAGCATTCTATAGCTATGTCAAGAATCTCAATGGCAACACCCAGAGTTACAGCACAACGGCATGAAAATTACAGAACCAACTGATATTGCCAACGTCCTGGCAGATAGGTTCAGTGCTAACTTTACCCCCCTCTCACCCCATGAAGGGCCCATATCTATGCAGGAAGAATGCAGAGTCACTGTAATCACAACTACACAAGTAAAAGCTGCACTCTCTAAAGCCAAAAACACAGCATCCATGAGACCGGACAACACCCCCGGCTGCGTTTTACACAAACTGCAGAACAAACTGGCTCCCATAGTCTCACATCAGGCTTTGTGCCCACTGAATGGCACACAGCAACAGTTATTCCACTCCACAAAGAGGGAGCACCACTGATCCCGGGAACTATCACCCTATTAGCCTGATGAGCCTGGTCTGTCAAGCCATGGAACGTATCATCATGGAACTCATAAACAAAGACAATGGTGACTTCCAAACTCTGGACCCCACCCAGTTCGGGTTTGTGAAAGGCAGATAATGCCTCCTGAACCTGATTGACTTCTTTGAGGCAGTCACCAAAGCTGTAGACAAGGGTACGGTGGTTCACACAGCCTATCTTGACCTCGCCAAGCCTTTCAATACTATCCCCCATTCTGGAATTATAGCTAAACTCACTAAATTAGGTATAAATCCCTATGTCACAAGATGGGTTGCCAATTGTCTTACTGACAGAACCCACACTGTAAAAGCTGCATACTCCAAATCTGACTTCAAACCAGTGACAAGTGGAGTACCACAGGGTTCAGTCCTGGGACCTCTCCTGTTTGGTATCTACTTCTTTGAAGTACAGGCTAACACAGAAGGCCTTTGGCTAATGACGTTTACAGATGACTGCAAACTAGGAGCCATAGTTGAGTCTCAAAATGATGTGGATATCCTACAGAAAGGCCTTACTGAGACAGATGCCTGGTGTCAAAGCCATGGCCTCAAGCTCAATGCCAAAAAGTGTATTGTCATCCCCTTTGGTAACTATACCCATGAACTACCACATAGGTGGCAATCTTCTTAATGCTGAATGTGTGATAAGAGACTTGGGGACCCAGATGGACAGTAGTCTCTCCCTTGATAATCACATTGCCACAGTAGTCAGGAAATCCTTCTACGTGGCACACCTCATCAAAAAAGGGTTCTCATCTAGGAAAAAAGAGGTTATTATTCCCCTCTACCCGACACTCATTAGACCCATTATAGAGTACAATGCCCCTTTTGGAATGTACCTCATAAGACATCCGTAGCAGCTGGAGAGGCCACAGAAGTACCTCACAAAGAGGATTACTGGCGTCAAACAGATGCCCTACACTGACCGTCTCAAAAAACTCCTGCTTTAGTCCATAGCGTATCGCCTTTTCCGATGTGATCTCTGCCTAACATATAAAGCTATGTCAAACCCAGAGCTGTTGGACATGCTACACCTAAAAAAATCCCAATCCCTCTGAGCTACATGCTCTAGGGACTTAAACCTTGCCACCACAATAAACAGGTCATGCTGAAGGGATAGATTCCTTTCCCAGAGGCTTCCCATACTCTGGAAGCTACCCATCTATGTCAAGCAAAGTTCCTCATTAGCACTCTTCAAGAAAACTCTTGATAAGTGGATGGGAAATAGGTAATACAGCCAGGGGATCACTTATGTGGCTCTGCTCGACAGGGGCACAGGAAAATAACTTTCTTGGGTGGCATAAGCCAGGGAACCTTGTTGGCTAGGCTTACTTAGGCCCTTGGACCGATAGCCTAGTACCTACCTGTGAACTTATTACTAGACTATCAACCCGGAGGTCATTTTAAGCCCAGACGTTTCAACCCAATGTAATACCATACAGGTACTAGTCAATACCCGAGACTGCATTTAGTGAGAATTTTTGGTGCACCATCCACTCATCCAGGTTCCTTTTGAGCAGTGTCATAAAGGTGTTCTGTTTCACATAAATTGGTAGCCTGTTCCAAAGATGTGGCAGTCACTGGGAGATAAACCTGTCCCTCCAGCATGTACTATTTAAGTCGCAGGCCATATTTAAGTCCCTTGAATGGGTATAGCTAGGCCCATTTGACTTATAGATATGAAGTACTTTCATTAAGTTTGGGTCTTCGGTTGCTCTGTAGGCCAGGCATAAGGCTCCACTAAGAAGTCTATATGATATGTAGTATAGTGGAAGGGATTTTAGTCATTCCATGTAAGGCCACATGCTGGATGCCCTTCATCTTCTTTGTTAGAAACCTCTGAGGCCTCTCTAATTGTTGTAGATACTTAGCACGGCACATACTGAATGGGGCGTTATATTCAATTATGGGCTGGATACGTGCCGAGTATAGGGGGATTGTAAATTCTTTGCTCTTGAGGTGATGCCTTTACTAATCATGTGAACTACGTGGAATGCTTTCCTTACAATGGTAGACACATGGTGGTCAAAGTTAAGGTTGCGGTCAACCTGTGATCCCAGGTCCCTTACCACTTATTGATTTTAACTGTGTGTAGGGACATTGTTTGTGCCAAAGGAAATGATGATGCATTTCTTTGCATTCAGTTTGAGACCGTGACAAATACCAGTCATTAGTCTGTGTGAGACCATCCTGGAGTATACTGACATCATTTGGGGATTCAGTGATTGCACCTACTTTGCAGTCATCTGCAAATCTGGTCAGCCACAACCCTTTAGTTTTGACCTGAACTTCTGAAAAGTATATACCAAACAGTAGGGGGCCAAGCACTGACCCTGCGGCACCCCGCTTGTAACAGGTCTACTGGTTAATGTAGATTCACCCACTTTGATAGTGTGTGTCTGATTTGTGAGCCAGTTGGGAACCCATCTTACAATAAAGAGGTTTACATTCAGTTTGCTAAGTTTATTGGTAATGCCTGAATGTAGGATTGTATTGAAAGCCTTTGCCAAGTTGAGGTGTGCTGTGTGCACAGATTTACCCTCATCAATGGCCTTGGTACACTTTCAAAGAAGTACACCAGATTTAACAGACAGGATCTGGCCTTCATGAAGCTGAACTGGGTAGGGTCTAGGGTTTGGAGGTCACCTATGTCTTTATTTATGAGGTTCATAATGGTATGTTCCACAGCCTTACAAATGAGACTGGTCAGGTTTATAGTTTCATAGTATAGTACTAGGCTATATGGCCTAGGGCATTTATAAGCCTAGCCAAAGTGTATGTGGCTTTCACCACCCCATGTAATGATACAAAAGTGTACAATTTAAATTAAATTTAGTTTATTGTGCCTCTATCTAGCAATGACACAGAGATGACCCCCGGGGTAAACCTACGATCACCCATCCATTCGTCCAGATTTCTCTTGAAGAGAGTCAGTGAGGGGCTCTGCCTAACATGGACAGGTATCCTGTTCGAGAGTGCGGGAAGCCTCTGGGTTATGAATCTGTCCCTCCAGCATGTCCTATTCATATATGTGCTGAGGTTTAGATCTTTAGCTCTCGTGGCTCTGATGGATTTGGATTTTTTGAGGTGGAGCATGTCAATTAATTCTGAATTGGACATGGCCTTGTACGTAAGGCACAGATCACCTCTGAGCAGGCGCTATGCTACTGAATAGAGCTGGAGCTTTTTAAGTCTGGCAGCATATGACATATGCTGGAGACCCTTGATCCTCTTGGTAAGGTACTTTTGGGGTCTCTCCAGCTGCTACAGGTGCCGGGTGAGGTACATACCAAATGGGGCATTGTACTCAATCATAGGCCTGATAAGGGAGGAATATAAGGGTACAATGACATCCTTTGATCTGGATGTGAATACCTTCATGATAAGGTGGGCAAGGTAGAAGGTCTTTCTAACCACTTTGGCGACGTGGGTGTCAAATGAGAGGTCACTGTCAACTTGGGTCCCCAGGTCTCTGATTACTTTTTCCGTACTTAATGGATTACCACCTATGTGGTAATTTGTGGGTACTTTGTTTTTCAAAGGGATGACTATACATTTTTTGGCATTTAGTTTAAGGCCATGACTCTGGCACAAGTCGTCTGTTTGTGTGAGGCCCTTCTGGAGGATGCATGTGTCAGCTGGTGTGTCGACTATGGCACCTAGTTTGCAGTTGTCTGCGAACTTTGTTAGCCACAACCCCCCTATGTTTGCCTGCACATCTGAGAAATAAATGCCGAACAAGAGGGGTCCCAAGACAGAGCCCTGTGGGACTCCACTTGTGACTGGCTTAGAGTCTGACATAGCTCCAGCTATTCTGACTTTGTGGGTACTGTCCTTTAGCCAGTTTGCAACCCATCTTGTGAGAAATGGGTTTACATTGAAGCTGTTGAGCTTGTCTATGATGCCTGAGTGGGGTATTGTGTCGAAGGCTTTTGCAAGATCCAGGTAGGCTGCATGAACTGCTTTGCCTTCATCGATGGCTCTAGTGACTGTTTCAAAAAAGTCCACCAGGTTTAAAAGACAGGATCTGCCTTTTACAAAGCTGAACTGGGTAGGGTCAATTGTCTGTAGGTCCCCGATGTCTTTGTTTATGAGTTCCATAATGATCCTTTCCATAGCTTTGCAGACCAGGCTGGTCAAGCTTATGGGGCGGTAGTTTCCAGGGTCTGTAGAGGTGCCACCTTTGTGGAGTGGGACCACTGTAGCTGTACGCCAGTGTTCAGGGACGTATCCTGTAGCAAGGCTAAGATTAAACAGTGTTCTTATGTGCGGGTTTAACTCCTCTAGGAGTTCACGTAGCACGCAACCCGGGACACCGTCAGGTCCCATGGATGCTGTATTTGTAGCTTTGCTGGGGGCAGCTCTCACCTGGACATCTGAGATTTCAGGGAGGTTGCATTCAGCTGAGATATTTATTTCGTCTTTTGGAGGAGAGGGAGGGGAGAAATTTGCACTGAACCTGTCTGCCAGTATGTTGGCAATATCTGTGGGTTCAGTGTATTTTTTGCCGTTATGAACTAACTCTGTGCATATCTGAGGGTTTCCGCCCAGGTTTCTAACATAACTGAAGAAGGCCTTGTGATTATCTTTAGTGTCCTTAGTGATTTTTCTCTCGAAGTTGGCCTTTGATGATTTTATTAGTGAACATAGTTTTTTGCTAGTGCTGATCAGGGATGCCTTCCCTTTATGGGATTTTGCTCTGTCTTGCAGTAGCTTCCTTCTCTTGTTATAAAGTTTGTTTATGGCTGGGGTCCACCAGATAGGATGTCTGCCTTTGGTGGAAAGGGTCTTGGTTTTATTTGGGATTGCATGATCCATGCATTCTTGGAGATGCCCATAGAAAGCATTTGTGAAGGATTCAGCAGTGTGGGATGTATTTTCCACTGGCCCAGGGGGCTTGAAGGATGCCATTTCAGTCCTAAGGAGTGTAAAGTCAGCTTTTGAGAAGTTTCTCACTGTGGTCTTTTGTGCTGGGGGTGGAAGTGGGATATGAATATCTAGGGTTATTAGTTTATGGTCTGATCTCACTTGTGAGGGGTATACTTCCGGTGTTGAGCATTTTGTCCCCATGTTTGTGATGATCAGGTCAAGTATATTATTTCCCCTTGTGGGGGAGGTGACTAGTTGTTCCATCGCATTTGAGTTGATATATCCCAGGAACCTTTGGGCTAGGGTGTTGGGGCTTGAGTAATGCACCCAGTCTATGTTTGGGTAGTTGAAGTCTCCCAATATGATGGTATTTGGTGAGACATTCATATCTTCCAGAGTCTTCAGGAAGGCTGAATGGAGTTCCTGAGATTGCGAGGGTGGTCTGTAGCATGCTACAAGTTGTATAGTAGTTTTGCCTATGGTTAGTTGCACATGGATGGTCTCCAATGCTTCATGCGTTGCCACTAACCTGGAGGTGTGGGTGTCTTTAATGAATATGGACACCCCCCCTCCTTTTGTGGTTCGGCCCAGGTTTTGGGGCTGAAATGCATGATACGAGGTATAACCTGGTAGGGCTGGGGGGCTCTCAGGAGCCTTGAACTAGGTTTCAGTTACTGCACAGACATTGATGCTCTCCATACTGAGGAGTGCTTCGAGAGCCTGCATCTTGAGATTTAGACTTCTGGCATTGAGCAGCATTACCCTTAGTTTTTTTCCTTTATTGTTTTCTAAGGTGGTGGGTTTGTCTTTTGAGCCTTGCCTAAAAAAGGCACTATGGGGGTGGCAAGAGCCTTAGCCAGTATCCGGATGCCCAGTGGTGACAGGTGCAAGCCGTCCCTTGCGAAGCAGTGTGGCTTGTCCAGCATGTCACCCCAAGCAGACAGACATTGGATCCCCCTAGAATGACACCAGTAATTGAGCCAATTATTAAAGCTGATCATCTTGTCTTTGTATTGTGGCATCATTCTTGGTGAGGGCAAGATGCTGCTCAGGGTTAGGGTCATACCGGCCTGGGCTACATAATCAGATAGCTCCTCTATGTCTCTTTTCATGTAGTCCAAGGAGGTACATCTCAAGTCATTCACGCCGGCATGGACAATGACGGAGTCATATTTGTACTTGCTTTGGAGTGACCTGAGTGCTTACGTTATGTGGCGGATCCTAGCTCCCGACAGGCAGCTCACCGTTTCCCTCTCTTTGTTCAGTCTGGTAAGTGGGACGTCAGTGTGTCTGACTATAGAGTCACCTATTACTAATGTATCAGGCATGGTGTTTCGCCTTAAGGGCTGTGATTGTTTGACACACTGACTTTGTGTACTATGTGTTGCATGTGCAGAGTTTTGAGGTGGTGTTTTCTTGGATGTCTGCTTTGGGAGCCTCTGTTGTTTCGGTAAGTTTTTTATTAGAGCCTCCAAGTATGTCTTTGTGTTATTATGTGTTTGGTTTGTAGTTGTGGTTGGTTTATGTGAGACTGGGTTTGTTGTGTGTGTGGTTACCTTCTCCTCCTGTCTGGTCTTGCTAGTCCTGTGTTGAGAGAGTTCAGCCTCCAGTTTGGCTATATAGTTGCATCTCTCACATGTGTTTGTGTTTGTTGGGAGGAGGAGAGGGTTGTCTGTGTACATGAGACAATTGTAACATTGTCTCAGGATTCCCAGATTAACCAGCTGAACTGGAGAGGACATCAGTAATATACCACTTGACATGCCAGAATAGTATAAGGGGGTGATGTGTAACTGGGTCAGATAGAGGACTTTGAAGGGAAGTGGGTATTAGCACGGGTTGTAGGTGGATGTAGTGCTTACGTTAGTTTAAGGGTGCTTCACTTAAAAGAAAGGTTTTAGAAGCAAGTGCTAGGCTTATGATAAAGCGAATAGACTGATTTTGTTGAAAGTAGAGCTTTCTTAAGGGAAAAATTCAAGTGCAGTCTTGGCGGAGCCAGGAATAGTTTAAGCCTGTTTAACCGGTGCACTATGCACACAATCGCGCAAAGCCGCACAAACGCGGATTTTAAACAGGGAACTTCAAAAGAGCTGGAAATGGTCCAAAACGACCAATTACTACAAGCTCTTGTGCTGAGGTCACTCCTTCAGGGACAGATAGGCTGCTCAAGGCTCCCCACTCCCACTGGTGAGCAAAGAAACTTCCTTCTATCCAAGTAAGGCAATGGACAACACAGGAACTACACCACAGTCCAGAATACAGCAAAGCCTGTATACTGGTCTAAACTAGTCGAGAAAGGCTGGAAAACAAGGATTTTTTTGTTTGTTTGTTTTTTAGGTTAAAAAGTACACAGAAATGCAGGAAAAACAGTAATAAATCACTTACACAGGCTAGCTCACTTTAGCGGGTAGCCTCCACAGTTAAATTTAACAACAAACTTTCGACCAAATGTAACTTTAAGTGAAGATAATGTATAATGCAAAAAACAGGTAATAAAGCAGTTTAAACTTGTTCAAAGTAAGAAAAGGACGGTCTCTCAGGTAAAAACAGCAAAAAAATACTTAGATCAGGAAAGTAGTCGCTTTTCTCAGTTTTCTGCTGTTAGCACCACTCTGCAGGACCAAGAGGAGCTGTTTCTGAGTAGTATAGCCAGAAAAAAACGCTCAGGGGCAGATTTTAAACAGGGAACTTCAAAAGAGCTGGAAATGGTCCAAAACGACCAATTACTACAAGCTCTTATGCTGAGGTCACTCCTTCAGGGACAGATAGGCTTCTCAAGGCTCCCCACTCCCACTGGTGAGCAAAGAAACTTCCTTCTATCCAAGTAAGGCAATGGACAACACAGGAACTACACCACAGTCCAGAATACAGCAAAGCCTGTATACTGGTCTAAACTAGTCGAGAAAGGCTGGAAAACAGGTAATAAAGCAGTTTAAACTTGTTCAAAGTAAGAAAAGGAAGGTCTCTCAGGTAAAAACAGCAAAAAAATATTTAGATCAGGAAAGTAGTCACTTTTCTCAGTTCTCTGCTGCTAGCACCACTCTGCAGGACCACGAGGAGATGTTTCTGAGTAGTATAGCCACTCAGTCTGTAATTCCCTGGGTCTGTTGCTGTTGCTAGGCCGCCTTTGTGGAGGGGAATAACTGCAGCCGTTCTCCATTCTGCAGGAACAAAGCCTGTGGTTAGGCTATGATTGAAATGAGTACTTGCAGCTCCCACTCTAATATCACACACCCCATTCAACCACTACCTTTCTTTCCACTCCACTAACTACCTTGATTATAGCAAGCTTAGTACTTATTATACAGCAGGAACTTCTTATTGTAACATTTGTTAATGTCTGTTATGTACTTCACAGATAAAGATTCTAGTTGTCTACTGATGTACTATGTTCTTTATCTGTAAATATGTTGTAATTGCTATGTAAATTGTTAATCGCTATGTAATCCAATGTAACTACTGTCTGTTTATTTTAACTGTGGAGCTTTTCTCCCCAGGCCTCCGCTGAAAATGGACCTATGTCCAGTCGGACACTCCCGGTCAACAAATATAAATAAATAAATAAATAAATAAATAAATACTTAGTGGTGATGCTAGTTCATGTTTTAGCCTGTTTAGAAGACAGCCTGGGATAGTACTGCGGTGGTGGTGCTGTGGTAGCATTGTCGCCTCATAGTAAGACGTTGTCCTGTTCGATCCCCAGCTAGAGCATCTTCTGTGTGGAGACATGCTTGAATGGGCGTACCTTCATTGAAGGTTGTGCATCAGGGCCGGCAACTCGGCACATAAAAAATCTACTGCCAATCATTAGTGGACCGGAGTTCCGCTGTGGCGACCCCTAACAGGGAAAAGCCGAAAGACACAACAACAACAACAAAAAAAGAAGACAGCCTGGGATGTCATGTGGTCCCACAGAAGCCACGTTCTTTGCCTTGGGCAGGGCTTTGATGACCTGCTCTTCTGATATGTAAGCTGGAGAGGGTTTGTTGCAAGTTAGGAGGGAATAAGAGAGTGAAATTTTCACCAAACCTATCCGCTAGCAGGTTCGCTATCTATGTGGGGTTAGTGTGTGTGATACTATTGGCCAACAGTTCTGAACATGCTTGGGTCCACCCTTTAGGTTATGTACATAGCTGTAAAAGGCCTTATGAGTATCCTTGGCACTACTTTCTAGCTTTCTGTCAAAGGAGCTCTTAAATGATTTGACAAGTTGCCTTATTTGCCTGTTAAGGATGAGGAGGGTGCTTTTCCATTGTTGGGTCCTTGTCTTTGTTTTCTTGACTCCAACCTTTTGCATTTATAGGTTCATAGGTTGGTACTAGGCTATCAGCCCTAGGGCCTATACAAGCCTAGACATAATAATTCCCTGGCTATTTCTTCCCACACTATTTACTTCCCTGGACCCCTGTCTAGCAGGGTGACTGACGTGATCCCCGGGATGAATTTCCTTTCTCCCATCCAATGCTTGACATGTATGGGCAATCTATTCCAGAGTCTGGGGAGTCTCTGGGTCAGGAACCTATCCCACCAGCATGTTTTGTTTATTGTGATAACAAGGTATAGATCCCTGGAGTGTGTGGCTCTGAGGGATTGGGATTTCTTTAAGTGTAGCATGTCCAACAGCTCTGGGTTTGACATGGCCTTGTATGTTAAGGAGAGATCGCCTCTGAGTAGACGATATGCAACAGAGTATAGCTGGAGTTTTTTAAGGTGGTCAGCATAGGGCATCTGCTTTATGCCTGTGATTCTTTTAGTGAGGTATTTCTGTGGCCTTTCCAGTTGTTGCAGATGTCTTGAGAGGTACATACCAAATGGGGCATTGTATTCTATAATGGGTCTAATGAGGGATGAGTACAGCTGGACAATGACCTCCTTTTTTCTGGATGAAAAGCCCTTAGTGATGAGGTGTGCAACATAGAAGGATTGCCTGACTGTTGTGGCGATGTGGATATCGAAGGTGAGACCACTGTCCACCTGTGTCCCTAAGTCTCTTATCACACTTTCGGTGTTTAGTGTACTGCCACCTATATGGTAATTCATGGATACATGTTTTTCCCAAAGGGGATAACTATACATTTCTTGGCATTGAGCTTGAGCCCATGGCTCTGGCACCAAGTATCTGTTTCTGTAAGGCCCTTTTGTAGAGTATTCACATCATTTGGTGATTCAATAATGGCTCCCAGTTTGCAGTCATCTGCAAACTTTGTTAGCCAGAGTCCCTTAGTGTTGGCCTGTACTTCAGAGAAGTAGATGCCAAACAAGAGCGGTCCCAGGACTGAACCCTTAGGTACTCCACTTGTCACTTGTCTGGAGCTGGATTTGGAGCCGGCTACTTTTACAGTGTGGGTTCTATCAGTAAGCCAGTTAGCATCCCATTGGGTGACGTAGGGATTAATGCCCAGCTTAGTAAGTTTATCTATGATTCCAGAGTAGGGGATGGTGTCAAAGGCCTTGGCAAGGTCTAGATAGACTGTGTGGACCACCTTACCCTTGTCCATGGCTCTGGAGACTGATTTGAAGAAGTCAATCAGGTTCAGGAGACAAGATTGGCCCTTCACGAACCCAAACTTGGTGGGGTCCAGTGTTTGAAGGTTGCCAATGTCTTTGTTTATAAGTTCCATGATAATACGCTCCATGGCCTTGCAGATAAGTCTTGTCAGACTGATGGGATGGTAGTTTCCAGGATCCAAGGTGGATCCCCCCTTGTGGAGTGGGATAACTGTAGCTCTGCGCCACTCAGTGGGCATGAAACCTGAGGTGAGGCTATGATTAAACATGACACTTAGGTGAGGTGCCAGTTCATATTGTAGTTCATGTAGTACACAGCTCAGGATGTCATCTCGTCCCATGGATGCTGTATTCTTAGCTTTGGAGAGTGCGTTTTTTACCTGTGTGGCCGTTATTACAAGAATTTGGCAATCTTCTGGTATTGAAATGGGCAATTTAGAGGGTGAGAGGGGGATGAAGTTGGCACTGAATCGATCTGCCAGGATATTGGCAATATCCTTGGGATCAGTATATTTAATGTCATTCTGTTTTAGCTCAGAGCAGATCTGAGCATTGCCATTTAGATTCTTGACATAGTTATAGAATGCCTTGTGGTTGTCTATGGAATCTTTGGCAATTTTATTTTCGTAACTAGCTTTGGAGGATTTTATGAGGGATCTCAATTTCTTACTGAGGCTGGTAAGGGAGTTTTTTGCATCCTGGGATTTTCCTCTTTTCTGCAACAGTTTCTTTCTTTTGTTGTAAAGTTTGTTTTTGGCAGGGGACCACCAGATTGGCTTCCTTTTTTGGATGAGAGCATCTTGGTTCTATTTGGGATGGCACGATTCATGCATGAGTGGATGTGCTCGTACAGTGCCTTAGTGTAGGATTCAGCAGTTGAACTTTCAGTTCCCGTCTGCATGGGTGTCATGAAGTTTGTCACTTCTGACTTGAGTAGCATGAAGTTGGCTTTGGAGAAGTATTTTATGGAGGTTTCCTTACTGGGGGGAGGGGATGGGATGTGGATGTTAAGGGTGATTAGCTTATGGTCATACCTGACTAACGAGGGGGTGACCATAGGTGTGGAGCATCGATTTCCCATGTTGGTAATGACCGGGTCTAGGATATTGGAGCCCCTGGTGGGAGTATGGATTATTTGATCCAGGGCGTTGGAATTTATGAATTCCAAGAACCATTGGGCAAAGGTGTTGGTACATGAGTAGTTTTTCCAGTTAATGGCAGGGTAGTTAAAATCACCCAGTATTAGGATGTTTGGTTCTATTTTCCAGTATGTTTAGAAAGGTGTAGTGAGAATCTTGGGGTATGGTGGGGGATCTGTAGCAAGCTACAATTTGGATTGCAGTCTTACCTAGTGTTAGTTGCACCTGGAGAATTTCAGATGCATTGTGTTGGGCAACTAGCCTGGTGGTGTGAATATCCTTGGTGAATATTGACACTCCTCCACTTTTAGTGTTTCGGTCCTGGTTTGGTGGCCGAAAAGTGTGGTAAGAGTTGTAGCCTGGTATTGCAGGGGTGCTTTCTGGAGCCTGACCCAGGTCTCAGTTACTGCACAGATATCGATGTTCTCCATTTTTAGGAGTGCCTCGAGAGAGTGCATTTTGAGCTTTAGACTTCTAGCATTGAGTAGCATTACCTTCAGATTTTGCGTGCTTGTACCTGTTACGGTGGTGGTTTTGTCCTTTGAACTTTGCCTAAAAAAGGCACTATAGGAGTGGCAAGACCCTTAGCCAGTAACCTGAATCCGAGGGGCGATAGGTGCAGACCATCTCTGGCAAAGCATTGTGGTCTGTCAATCATGTTGTCCCAGGCAGACAGATACTGGATCCCCTTTGAATGACAGCAGAAGCTTACCCAGTTGTTGAAGTCAGTCATTTTGTCCTTATATTGTGGTATCATTCTGGGCGAAGGCAGGATGCTACTCAGGGCTATGGTCATACCTGCCTGGGCCACATGATCTGAGAGCTCTTCCATGTCTCTTTTCATGTAGTCCAGGAAGGTACGTCTCAAGTCATTCACTCCAACATGGACAATGACAGAGTCATATCTGTACTTGTTGTGGAGTGACTTGAGTGCATGCGTTATGTGGTGGATCCTGGCACCCGACAGGCAGCTGACTGTAATTTTCTCCTTGTTCAACCTGGTGAGAGGGACATCAGTGTGCCGGACTATAGAGTCACCTATGACTAAAGTGTTAGGTACAATGTCTTGCCTTAGGGGCTGTTGCTGGGTGGCACAGTGGTGTTGTGAACTATGTGACACTTTGTTGTGATTTCAAAACAACGACAGCTTGTTCACCAAGGCTAGCATTACCCTTTTAATTCCAGTTGTTTTCCAAATGAAACCAAGAACGAAAAACTTGGTTAAAAAGAAATAAATTTAATATAACAAAATAATAAAATACAAGTCACACAATGAGCGCTTTCGAATTAATCTTCCTCAGATCGTAGTTAGATGTGGGACAATCATTTACTTATGTAATAAAAAACTATAATTGCTCATCCAATAAGATTGGACTCAGTATATTGTCAACCAATGATTTTCAAAGTTTATCCATCCCTTCTACTTCAGTTGAACCAATAACAATTGTTTCTCATTGGCACACCTCCTTCCAAATCTACGAGGACAAAATTTGTTATGTATGCAAATTAGCTGGTGAAGATAGCCAATGGCATTTGTCAAGAAACAGCAATGGCCAAGTCAATACCTTCCACTCTGGTATTCTTTGTTTTTTGTTTGTTTAGCTTTCACATGGATACGGTTGCATTGGCAATAAACAAGCCATAATAGCTATTCTTCTTCGTAATACCTCAAAAGAGATAATCACAAACAATAAATATAGAATTAATATAATACGGAGCTGTCATTTCCTAAGTTTCTCCTTTCATCCTGCTCTACTTGAGCCAATGATAAACCTTTTTTATTGACACACCTCCCTCCATTACTACGGAGTCAACATCTTATCGTGTATGCAAATTGGATAAATTCAACGCCAATAACAGCTACTGAAAAACGGCAATTGCCAAATCGGAACATTCCGTTTACATATTCTGATGTGTCTGATACTAATACAGGGAATATAACAGGAGCTGTTACTTCAGGGGCTATACCAAAGAAAAATGGCACACATTTACCTGTAACAACAACATTAGCAATTTTTTTGAAGCAGAATTATTACAACAACAACAGGTCACGAAGCCAAGATTGGAAGAGGAAAACCTCCTGGTGGTCAACATATCAAAATACACTTTAACATCAGCTGAACATTCAATTTTACAAAAAGGGCTGACCTTTATTCACTCCTTTAGGTCTGACCTAAATGAATTTGTTATTGATTTAAAATGCTTTGTAAGAAATGTCACACTTAAGAGTATATTTGGGAACAAACAAGTACCCAACAAGATACCAAAGAAACCTAGCACTTTTGTACCAGTTAGCCATCCAGCAGTTGAATTGTTCACAAGATTATGTAGCAATGAAGTTGAAAAACTAAGGTTGGATCCCCAAGCTAAGCACTATAGAAACATCACATTTGAAGAGAAAGAACCTATCCATCATTTGCAGCATAATAGAGGTATTATTTTGAAACCAGCTGATAAAGGTGGAGCCATAGTGATAATGGACTCCTCTTGGTATTCTGATAATATGGAAGATATGTTGAAAGATCTAAAAACATATACTGAGGTTACATCCTCTGTGCTTAACCAAGCTATACATAAAGTTAAATCACATCTGAATGATATGGTCTTACAAAGGCAAATTGATATGGATTTATTTAACTTTTTAGATGTTACCAAACCTACTATTCCAAGTATCAATGGGCTACCAAAGATACACAAAGATTTTCTTAACCCACCGTTGCATCCTATTGTCCCATGTCAAGGATGGGTCACAGAAAACATGTCTTTATACGTGGAGAAAGAATTGAGAATAGTTTTGAATTCTTATGACACAGTTTTAAGGGATACGGATGATTTTCTACGTAAATTAAATGTAGTGATGGAAGGTGAGATCGATCCATGTAATCTACTACTGCCTACTTTAGACATCAATAGTCTTTTTACCACCATTCCGAATGAAGTAGGAATAGAGTCGATAAGAAGATTATTATCTACAAGCAAGAGTGCGCTAGAGATTCGAACTATCTGTGACTTACTTGAATTGATCCTGGAGAACAACTATTTTGTGTATGGTGAGAAAAGTTTCTTACAGAAATGGGGGGGGGGGGGGTAGCCATGGCCTGTGCTAATAGTTATTCGAATCTCGTTCTAGTTGAGTGGGAACTACAGTTTGTCTTACATACTAACAATCCATGGTTTCATAATATTTTATATTATGGACGTTTTGTCGATGATTTATTTATTTTGTGGAAAGGAAGTGTCGAGCAATTTCAACTATTTCATAGATACTTGGATTCAGCCACTTCATTCCTGACTTTTACTTCTAATTATTGAAGACGAACAGTGAGTTTTCTAGATGTTAATGTCATACTTAAAGAAACAGGAAATTTGGAAATAGAATTGCATAGAAAAAGTACATGGAGGAATCACTATTTATTAGAAAGCAGTATGCATCCCAAGCATATTACAAGAAACATCATGAGGAATGAAACAAACAGGATCTGCCAACGTTGTAATCAAGAGACAACATGCAACAGGGAAATAGAATTTTTGAAAAGAAATCTGAAAGAAAGAGGTTATAAAGAACATGATCTCGAACCATCGGTTAGAGATGGGCAAGAAAGGAATATGCATGAGAATACATTGACTAGATTCATTCTAACGTATAGCACTGATAACTGCCAAGTCCAACAAATAATTAAACAATTTTGGCCCATTTTAACACAAGACCCACAGTTAAAAGAGATTGTGGGTGAGAGACCACAGTTTGGTTGTAAAAATAAGATGAACATAAAAAGACTGTTATGTACAGCGACTCAGAAGAAGAACCTGATACAGGGCCGGGTGGGTACTTTTATGTGTGGTAACTGCAATATTTGCCCCTTGATAGACAGCAGCAATGAGTCTGAACATCCAAGAACACAAAGAAAATACACCTTTAGTGTTAAAGCAACTTGCACCACGAGTAATGTCATCTACTTGGCCACATGTAGACTATGTCAATCTTTTTACGTAGGTAAAACCAATCAGATATTTAAAAACCGGATACAAAGACACCAAAGAGACATTATCAACAAAGATATACACAATGCATTGGCACTTCATATTAACATGAACAAAGGTCATTCGTTTTTATTTAAAGTTATTGAGACTGTACATGTTGGTTCAAGAAAAGGAGACATTGAAAATGTAACTGAAATAAGAGAAACTAAATGGATAATTAATTTAAGAGCAGATCAATATCCGGGATTGAACAGTGTCATTCCTTTGAAACCAGTCCTGAAAGGGCGTAGATCTACCTTGAAATATTGAAACACATGATATGGCTTGCAATGTAACGTGAAGTGTAGGGCTGTTTGCATTCAATCTTTAGAATCTAACTGGTTTTGTCATTTTTTTTAATAGCTTTCTACATACCAACTGTATTTTTCTTCTTGCAGATATTCCCGGTATGATGCAATATTCCATTTTTCAATTTAAATTTGCAATCAGGTTGCCAATTATTTACACACACACACGCACACACACACACACACACACACACACACACACACACACACACACACACACACACACACACACACACACACACACCTAGTGTATATATGGGTCTACTTGAAAACACCAACACACCAAAACACCAACAACGAGAACACTGAGACTGGAAGATCGACAACTGAGATGACCGACAGTTTAAAAGCCCGACGCTGAGAACACCGGCATGTTAAGGTAAGTGTACGATAGTGACAGACTTTAGGGTTGGGGCAGGTTAAGTGAGTTAGGGTTAGGGAGCGGGTTAGGTGAGTGACGGACCTTAGGGTTAGGATTTGGGTTAAGGTTAGTGCATAGATAGTTGTGTATGTAAGATTTAGTGTAGGTTTGTAAGGTTTTTGGTGTGCTTGTGTTGTGTGTGTGTTTTTCGGAAAAGGTATTTGTTTTGTTTTGTTGATTGTGGGGATTGTGGTTTGTCTGCATGTGAAGTTTCATGCTTTTAAACTGTCGGTCATTTCAGTTGTCGATCTTTCGGTCTCGGTGTTCACGTCATCGGTGTTTTGGCGTGTCGGTGTTTTCAAGTAGACCTATATATATATATATATATATATATATATATATATATATATATATATATATATATATATATAGTCTATTTCAAACAGTTACTGAGCAACTGCTCTGGCCACTAACAAAATCAACTCACTTGAAATGCACTTAAAACCACATCACACATGACTCCCTTACATAGCCACTGATTGTAAAAAAGAAAAAAAACAGTATTTTCTTGCAGAAGGCAACCCCCTCTGAACCCCCCCCCCCCCCACACACTTGGGGAATGCATCCTATATTCCTGCTAATTATATATACTAAGTCTGAAATCACAAAACAGCAGGGAAAAAACATATTCTTATTTCTACCTGTAGCAAGATCTCACAGCACGATCTGAAGGGCCTTTGTTAAAGGATGATGAATTAAGTAAACCATAGTCTACTCATCAATATATTCAATAGCTTTCCTATTGACAGAATTAAAGTTGAAATCTGCAGTATCACATCTTTACTTAAGATTAAATGCCTTATTAACAAGTTAGCCAGCCTTTTAAATGTTTTTTTGCTGACTGGATTAAATAATTTTCATATTAAAGTATTACATGTATGTATGCCAGCTTCACTAAATAATTTTTTCTGTTATACTTCAATATCTTACTGTTAGTCATTTAATCAAGTCCATGGGTTTAGTAATTTAGTCAAGTCCATGAGTTCAGGGGCTTCAGACAGTGCACTGGGTCTGTCTATTGACAACTGCTTCCTGAAGTTCCTGTAAACTCGTATTCATTGCTTCAGCCATGTGTCTTTCCCCCTTAACCTCTGTAGCCTTTTCTTCTTTGGCCTTTCATCTTTTGCAGCATCAGTGTTGTATCTGTGGGACCCTGTTTTTGTATTATGTGGTCAAAGTATTTGAGTTGGTGTTTTACTATCTGACCTTGTGGTGGATAGTCTGGGTTTATTTCCTTAAGCATTGGCTAGTTCAATTTTCTTACAGGCCATGGAGTCCTCCACAGCTCAAAAGCATTGATTTGCTGTTGCACAGCCTTACATACTGTCCAACTCTCATAGCTTGATATAAAAATGAAAAAAGTATCTCCCAGGAGTTTTCCCGTCTCTGAAAGTAAAGTTCAAAAGGAGAAAAATTTCTACCACTGCAGTTATTTTCAATTTTCACTTTGTTCAGGACTTGTTGCCACTATTTCACATCTACCAAAGCTGTAAATCTCAGCTAGGATTATTTTATTCTAAAAAAGCACACAAGCACCATTCGTACTATACTCTATTTGAAAAGCAGCTCTGTTTCATTTTACTTTTCCAAGGGCAGAGACAGGCCAGTGACTACTTGCTTTCAGTCATACATATTTTGTAATAAAAAGAAAAAAAATACATTGGTAAAAGAAAGAACACTGCTTAAAGGGGCCAAGCTAGATGTTATTTTCTATTTCACATCACTACAGTGGTTAGTCCCTTAAGATATGTATTATGTAGTAGGAAGTTATGGCATATGCATATTTAATTAAAGATACTTTCCTATTGTATGTTTGTATCATTACTGAACACTGTGAAGAGCAGGGATCCTTGCGCCAATCTTTGTTACACTCCACATGATGTTTTTTCAATCGTGAGAATATAGCTCCACAGTGCACAAATATCACTGTGAAGTAGCTCTTATTCAGGGCAGTAGGGCCTGCAGATATACTTTTTTCACTAGCTTGCTGAACAGTAATGTAGGGATGTTCATCATGTTTCACTGTTGCAGTCATTACTCTTGGGTTATCCTGCTAGCAGGCCACCCTCACTCGGCCAGAATTCCAAAGTCTAGGTCCGGCGTCGGTTGCTGTCACCTCTTCCCTGACGTCAGTGCACCAGGGGTATAAAAGATGCAGCCGACGCCATTTTCTTCAGTCTTTCTTGCCGCGTGGTGCCTGAAGCAAAAGCATTTCGCAAATGCCGGTCGGCCGACTCCTGAGATTTTCAAATCTGAATTTCAGAACTGAAGTCTTCATTAAAGCTAAGTACCCCACTGGGGAAACTTTTTTCTTGCTCCAGACAGATGTCAGAAAAAGTTAACAATTGTATTTCTTGTGGGAAGCAAATACCTCATAATGATTTTTACTCTTACTGTATTCCTTGCCTAGGCCCTGATCACAATGTTGCTAGCTGTCGGTTTTGTGCTAGATTCAACCAACGCACTATCAAGCGTCGGTTCGATTTTGCATTTCATTACTTTGGCCGAAGATTTAATTATATAATGCCGGCGAAACAGCCGACAACCGGAGTTTACAAAAAACGCAAGGACAAGGATAGGCATCCGAGGTCCAAAACCGACGAAGAAGCCTCTTCTAGGCCAGTCGCCGATTAGCTGGTTCTCAGTGAGGTGCTTTCGCAGCCCCTGGCGCCTGTTACTTCAGAGCCACAGGCCGCTACCGACTCCCACGTGGAGCCCACTGGGCCTCTGGAAACTCAAGGTATTGGACACTCGGAAATCAATCCCTCAGATGGGTCTGGAGCCGCTGAGCAGGCATCGGCTTCTGAGGGTGCCTTCAGATCTACACAACTATATATTAAGCCATCCTCAGCTTCAAAGACAAAGACTAAAGCAGCTCTAAAGACAAAGAAACAAGTACATCATTCTCCTATTCAGACTTCCATGCCTAAAAAACAGATGCTCAAAATGGCAGAAGACCTAATTACTTTGATCAGGGGCTCCCATCCCCCTCCTGATAAGAGGCCTAGGCAAGAGACAGAGTATGATTCTTCTGATCAGGCATCTATTTCCTCTGATCTTCTTCTGAACAGGATTACTCCATGCTTCCCTATGAGGATTCTGATGCTGAAGAATCCATTCCTTCAGCCTTTCCTCCTGAGGACTATTCTTTTGGGGAAACACTGCATACTATGAGGGAGCATTTCCACTGGGAGAGCCAAGAATATTCTGAGTCTAAGAAAAGGCTCAGAGACTTCCTGCTTCTTCCTCAGCACAGACCCCTTGCCATTCCACCTGTTCTAGACATTGTAGATGATGTATTTTCAGAGTCCGGACTGTCCCCTGACTCTTTACCCCCTGCACCTTCTAAGCCAGACAGATACTACAGGGTCCCGGATTCTCATAAATTCCTATATAAAAACCCCGCTGCTGACCCAGAAACTATATCTCAGGGTCCCAAGGGGGTTAAGGCTTCCACTGCAAAAAACCCCAACCCTTCTGATAGGATTCTAGGGCTCTAGACAGATGGGGGAAAAAAGTATACACTTCTGCCACCCTGGCTGTAAGGGCTTTAAATTGTCAATTTCATATGCTTAAATATCAGCAATATTTAATGTCATTACTTAAACAGAAAATGCTGACAAATACTGAATGTTCAGAGTACAAGGAATTGCAGGATTTATTGCATGCAACTGAACAAGTGGGAAAGCATACTTTGCAATGTGGTTATGACTCACTGGATGCCTCTTGCAGGGCCGCTGTTACAGGTTCTGTTATTAGAAGGCATGCTTGGTTAAAGGAACAAAATCTGCCCGATCATGTCAAAGCAAAATTATTAGAGGCACCATTACAGCATGATACTTTGTTTGGTACTAAAGCAGAAGAGGTGTTGAAAAAAATGGAGGATAAAGCAAAATCCATGCAGACAGTCAAGGATTTCTTACAGGTACAGCCACCCAGGTTTAGCAGGAACTGGCCTTCTAAAAATTGGTTCTTTCCAGTTTCAGACACACCACAAAGAGACAGATACAGGCATCCCAGAGGCAGATCTCAGCCCCAAGGCTCATACAGGCCTAAACAGTGGGGGTGCTCCTACCTCCAAAAGCAGGGAAGACAAATCACAGCCTTACAGGAAACAGTCCCAATGATTTTCCTCTACCAGTTCCAAGCAGTTTTCTTTTGACAGCCCCCTTAGGGGGAAAACTAGCACTTTTTTCATCAAAGTGGCAAATGGTTACCCGAGACAAATGGGTTATGAACATAGTGTCCCAAGGCTACAGGTTCCATTTTCACACTCTACCAAGGTCAAAGGGCATGCCAGACCTGCCACACAATCAATGGGCAGAGGCACAAAAACAAATTACAGCCCTCATGGACATGAGGGCCATTCAGCAAGTACCACAACAAGAGCAGGGGCAAGGATTTTACTCCAGACTTTTCCTAGTACCCAGGAAAGATAAAACCTGGAGACCAGTTCTGGACCTGTCTATACTAAATACGTTTCTGGAAGTTCCAAAATTTAAGATGTTGACTCTTCAGCAGCTACTGCCCATGCTGGGCAAGAGGGCTTGCCTAGTAACTTTGGACGTAAAAGAGGCATACCTGCATGTCCCAATCAGACAATCTTGCAGAAGATACCTCAGATTCATAGCTGGCTCAATGCATTACCAATTCTCTGCACTGCCCTTTGGCTTATCTACTGTGGCCAGGGTCTTTACAAAATGACTGGCACCAGTAATTGCATTTTGCAGACAAAAAGGAATTCAAATATACCCCTACTGGGATGACTGCCTAATTCAAGCAGAGAACAAAGACACTCTTCTAAAGCATCTGGCATTTGTAAAAAGACTACTAATTGGCCTAGGGTACACAGTAAATGAAAAGAAATCAAAACTAGTGCCCTCTCAAGAGATAATATTCCTGAGTGCAAGCTTAAATACAACTGCCCAGATGGCTTATCTCACGCCAGACAAGCAAAAACAACTGACTACTTACTTCAAGAAATTTGCAACAAAAACCCACTTACCTGCAAGGAAAATCCTTCAGGCCTTGGGTTTCATGGAATCCTGCATTCTACTAATTCCATATGCCAGACTGCATATGAGGAAACTACAATGGTATCTGAAAAGTGTTTGGACTCAGCATTGCCACAGCCTGGAGACAGTAATTGCACTCATTCCCTGCCTACAACAGGAGTTTCGATGGTGGGCAGAAGCCTGTCACCACAAGGGTCTGCCATTCAGTTTACCCACAGCCAGACAGACACTGACAACGGATGCATCAGATTATTCCTGGGGGGCCCATATGGCAGGAAAATGTATTTAGGGCACATGGCCTGCAAACCAGATGCATCTTCACATCAATCAAAAAGAGATGCTAGCTGTTCAAAATGCCCTGACAGCTTTCAAGGACCTGCTTCATCCAGGATAATTACTGATAAAGACAGACAACACTACGATCATGTGGTACATAAACAAGCAGGGAGGTACTCATTCCTACCCCCTCTGCAGACAAGCAATGACCTTATGGGACACAGCATTGGCCTTTCAAGTTCACCTGCAAGCACAATTCCTGCTAGGAAAAACCAATACTCTGGCAGACGAACTAAGCAGAAACCTCATGGATCCCCACGAATGGAAACTGGATCCACAAGTCTTCAGGATGATAATAAGGAAATGGGGATGCCCAGACATAGATCTATTTGCCTCCCCTCACAACTGTCAATTGCAGAGATTTTGCACAAGGATTTACCACAAGCAAGCATGGAAAGTGGACGCCCTATCATTCAGCTGGAAAAATTTAACAGTATATGCTTTTCCCCCACTACCTCTCCTTCCCAGAGTACTCCTAAAGGTCAAAAAAGAGAAGCCAAAAATTATTCTGATTGCACCAGACTGGCCACGCCAGCACTGGTACCCAATCATAAAGAGCTTGTCTGAAGGTCCAGCATGGATATTGCCTCAAACTTCTCACTTGCTGACCCAACAAAACAATCAGATCCTGCACAGCCAACTCAGGACCTTAAATCAGGCAGCATGGCAGATAATGTAGCCATTCAGAACACTCCTCTTCCAAAAGCTGTTATGGATGTTATCTTGGAGGCCAGAAGGCCCAGTACCAGAAATTCTTATGCAGAAAAATGGAAGAGATTCTGTGCTTGGAACCAGGAACAAGGCATTGACATGTCTGTATCAAACATTCCTCAGATTTTACAGTACCTGACTGAGATGCTGAACAAAGGCCTTTTCTTTCTCATCAATTAATATCTATGCCTCTGCCATTTCTGCACATTACAATACGGAACCACCGATCTTTTCTCATCCTTTAATAAGGCAGTACCTCAGAGGGGCCAAAAACATTAGGCCTCCAAGGAGAGCACCAATTCCGGCCTGGAACCTCAATTTTGTTTTGGAAAAACTCACACTGCCTCCTTTCGAGCCAGCATCAACAGCAGATATTAAATTCTTATCCTGGAAAACAGCTCTGCTCCTAGCCATAACCTCTGCAAGGCAAGTCTCGGAGTTACAAGCACTCATGGCTGTGGAACCTTTCATCATTTTTCATCCAGACAGGGTTTCCCTGAGGACAAACCCTACATTTATGCCTAAGGTGGTGTCCAGTGTGGCCCTCAATCAAACCATTCACTTGCCTACCTTTTACCCAAATCCACAGAACAAGGGTGAGAAAATTCTGCATTCCTTTGACATACACAGGCAGTTATGCTTCTACTTGGACAGAACTAAAGCTTTCAGAAAGACTGAGCAACTTTTAGTGTCATATGCTGCAGGATCACAAGGAAAGGCTGTCTCAGAACAGACTATTTCAAAATGGATAGGCCATTGCATCTGTTTCTGCTATTCTCAACATGGCAAATCAGTGCCTAAGGGCATTAGGCCTCATTCCACCAGAGCAGCAGCCACTTCAGCAGTGTTCCTCAGGGGAGTACCAACCAAAGAAATCTTAGAGGCTGCAACCTGGAGTTCAGTGCACACCTTTACAAAGCACTACCACTTGCCTCTCTACTCTAAGTCCAGAGCAGGCTTCGCCACTGCAGTTCTGCAGGGCCTCATAGTCTCTCCTAATCCTATTTAGCCCAGCCACCCTTCCTCAGCTTTGGGATTCAACCCAAGAGTAATGACTGCAACAGTGAAACACGATGAACATAGTACAGTTGTGTACCTACCATAAATGTAGATGTTCGAGTGTATTCACTGTTGCAGTCCAGGTTACCCACCCACCATCCCCCTTCTCTTTGCTGGGACTTATCTACACTTCTCTATCCTATACAACCTTTTTGGTGTATTTGCTTGTAGATGAAGGAAATGTTATTTTGGTGTATGCATTTCTTATTTATATATTTTTCAGCCTACCTATTTGGGGCACCTGACATCTGGGGCAAGAAAAACTAAAGAAAATGGCGTTGGCTGCATCTTTTATACCCCTGGCACACTGACATCAGGGAAGAGGCGACAGCAACCGACGCCAGACCTAGACTTTGAAATTTTGGCCGACTGCGGGTGGCCTGCCATCAGGATAACCCAAGAGTAATGACTGCAACAGTGAATATACTCGGACATCTACATTTATGGTAGGTACACAACTGTACTTTTTCTGATTCAGATATCTTTGCCAAATCAAAGAAAAAAATACCTATGGGCTACATTTGACCATAACTGTTACTGTTGTTTCATGCAACATTCTGTTTATTTATTCAGGTATTTATTTGTATGCTTTTGTTTAAAAGTTTAGCTCCTCTAGGCCTATGACTTCTTTTCAGGGGAGACGTGAGACAATATTCTTACTGACTAGAGGAAATTTGACCCGGGCACTATGAAAATTCCCCAACTACTTCAAAAGGTTCCAGAAGGCCTGCAACTAGAGATATAAATGCCAAAATGGAATCGGAGCTGCAGAGCAAAAGAAGGCTGTAAACTTTGTCCATAAGGAAAAGGATGGCATGGAGATTCTGCAGTTTAACAGCTTCTTCTGGCTTTTTCCCAGTTAGGGGTCGCCACAGAGGATCACCTGTCTGCTCATGATTGGCAGTAGAGTTTTGCGTTGTTGAGTTGCCAGCCCAGCACCCAACCTTCCATGGAAGGCACACACACATTCACAACTAGGGCCAATTTAGAGTGACCAATCCACCTACAACATGTCTTTTGAGATGTGGGAGGAAACCAGAGCACCAGGAGGAAACCCACGCGACCACAGGAAGGACATGCAGACTCCACACAGAATGCACCCCAGCCAAGGATCAAACTGGAGAACCTCTTGCTGTGAGGCAACAACGCTAACCACTGCACCACTGTGGCTGCCAGCTATGGTCTGTCAAATGAGATGTTGATTGGTATGTCTGATGAACCAGATGTGCAAACTACGACTGATAAGTCCTGAAATTAGCACATTGCTGGGGTTGGTTTGGTTCTCTTTACTCCAGAAACTTGAAAGGGTTTCCTCTCCATGTGTCTATCCCACCTTATGAGTGGAAAAAATATGGACTGTGCTGTTGTAGAGAGAAGTGGAGAATCAGACATGCTCAGAATGAAACATACCAGGAAAGTTGCAGCTGCAGGAACTTTTATGCTGCATTTCTGACTTCAGACAAGCAGATGAATTTCAGACCTGAGGAAAAAAGCTCCAGAAAAATTCCATCATTACATAAAGATCATAGTAAACAGAAATATACGAGTAATAAACAAATACACACAGTTCAACCAGAGTATCATTACTTAATAGCATTGTAATGTAATAAGCTATGAAATGTTTTCAGGAGAGAGAAGCACTGGAAAAAATACATAAAAAATATAGTAAACAGATGTATGCAAGTAATCAGCAAATATGCAACATTTAAACAGAATATCATTAATTAGAATCAATACGTAAATAGCTCTGAAACATTTGGAAATGAGCTTGAAAGAAGGAGGCAAAAGGAGGAACATTTTGGATAAGTATTAAGATGAGAGAAGGAAAGTTTTAGGATAGGCAGAAGGAAGAAGACAGAGAGGTGGAGGGCAGGAATGGGATTTTGGACCAGTAACTAAGGGTATAGTACTTGGAAAGAAAAGGAGAAAGTAAGGAGCATGGCATTTAGCATCCAGGAGTTGTGCATGTACAACGTTAGGTATCTTTTGAGTATTCTCTTGTTCATGCCTCAGGAGATGTTGTCGGCTGTGTTTCTTAGAGTGAGAGGGAGGGAGTTCCAAATTTTGGCCAAGAGAGAGGAGTACAAGGAGTTCCCATCTGTGTTTGCTTTTGTAATAGTAAATACCATCTTCTCAGTAGATCTCAGCTGTCTACTTGGGTTATAAATTTGGAGAATATTTTTCAAACTAGGGCTTTTGTCTGGATGATAGATGAGTTTATGAGAAGTGACTAGTTAGGAAAGTGTAAGGTAATGCCTTAGCTCTAACTATTGAAGTGTTTTAAGGCCAGACAATGATGTGTCTTGTAATGATGATTGGTGGTATAATTTGCCACCTTATTATATCCAAGAGTGAGATTTCAGTGGGTTGTACGTTAATCAAGATGGAAGCAGCATAAAGTAGGGAAAGGATGAGACGGGATTGAACATTGCTTTTTCTGGCATTATCTGTGAGGTATTGTTTGACTGCATGGAGTGCACCTAGCCTTTGGTTGGTGTTTTTAACTGCTTGTTTAATGTGATGATCAAATTTTAAACTTTCATCAGTGGTGACTACTAGAAGCTTAGTTTGACTTATTAGTTCTGTGTTGATGTTTTTACAACAACTGATATTTAAATTATTTTTGTAGTCAGTTGAATACTTAGAGATAAATAGGATCAGTTTTGTTTTTTGGTGGGTTAAGGAGCAACTATGTATCATACAGCCAAGCCTCTATTGTAGAGAGACCCTCTTGGGTGAGTTGTAACATCTATCCTAGTACCTCAGATAGCCAGACCATTATGGTGGAGAGACACTGTTGGGTGAGTTGTTTTAATTTACCTGTGTTTTTACCAGAACAGATGATTGTTGAATCATCTGCTTACTGTATGACAGTGGATTGTTTAGAAGTTCGGTGGAATGAATATACTGAAAAACAGGAGACCTAAAGTGGATCCTTGAGGGACACCCACTGTAATGGAAAGGGTGGATGAGACATCAATTTACTATTGTATTACTTGTTGCCTATTTGAGAGATAGTTGGAGAACCAAGATAGTGAAGTTTCACGTATTCCTAGGCAAATTATTTTTTGAAGCAATGCCTGATGGGGTACTATGTAGGAAAGGTGATGAGACTTAGCTACCAGAGTTTTAGTATTGGTTAACAGATATTATAAAACTAATGAGAGATGTACATGCATTATGAAAAGGATGAAAACCATGTTGTGTAGGAGAAAGAAGGCAGTTGTCAGTGAGAAAGATGAGGAGTTGAGACTGGACACATTTCTCCAGAACTGAGATTAGAGACAGTATGGTTCTAGGCCTGAAGTTTGAAAGCTCATTTGAGTTTCCACCTTTATGGAGAGAATGAATGTAACACCTTTTCCATAGGGTTGGGACACAGCTATCAGTGATAGAGCAGTTGATTAGTATTGAGGCAGGAAAGCTAGGGCATCAGCAACAATTTTTAAGAACTCAGATGGTATGTTATCAGGAGAAAGGGTGGTAGGTTTTATGGTTAGTAATAGGTTTTTGATTGTAGAAACTGAGGCTGTGTTGAGTGCAAGTGTTTTGGGGGCTAACAAGGGAGAATGGGTATTTGTGTTTGCCTGTGCCAAAGATTTAATAAGAGAGGTTACAGTTTGGATGAAGTGGTTATTGAATTCACTGGCTGTGCTCTCACTATGGTTAGATGAAGCAGGTGTAGGTTGTGTTGGTGTACTAGAGTTTAACAGCTGGTTGATTGTATTCCAGAATGCTTTGGGGTTGTTATAAATTTCTGACTGTATATTAATAGGTATTTTTTTTTTTTATCAGTTTTGATTTGACTTTGGTAGAGTTTCAGCGATGTTTATAGTACTGAAAGGTAGGTATAGTTTTAACTTACTTTAATTTTTTTCCAGGTTATGTTTCTCTCTTCCTGAGTAAATTAATACTTTTTGAAAGCCAGGATGCTGGATTTGATTTAATTATTTTGGTTCTTATTGAGCTAGTTCATTTAGCATATTAAGGAAAATTGAGTTGAACGCAGCTACAACTTCATCAAGTGGAAGGATTTGTAGAGCTCACTAGCTGACCGAATTTAGTGCTGCATTGAACTGGTCCTTACTAAAAGAGAGGAGGCTACGAGCAAAGTTTTATTGATGCTGTTTTTATTTAGGACTATAATGCCTTATTGCAATAATGGGTAGGTGATAATTTAAGGTATCAGATAAGGCACTTGTTGACAAGACCCTTGTGTGGGGCATGAGGGAGAATCCAATCTAAGGTAGAGGTTCTAAACTCTGGGCCTTTGTCTGAAGTATTTTATGGCTGCATAAGGTATAGTATTGCTGGTGATTCCCTGCTGGGTGAGAAAGTATATTTGTTTGTCTTTGACTGATAGAGCTGCTTTTTGTCTTACTTGCTCCATTTTATTTTCTGTTTTAAGAAGTCTTGGCCTTGTGATTTTATTTTGTGTGAGAGACAGGCACTTAAATTATCTAGGCTCTTTTTATGTTGTTTCATTGGTTATTTGAATTGCCTCCTGAGTGATAAATACAAAGTGAAATTGTAGACATTTGTCTTTTTCTGAAGGATTTCAATCCTCCATAAGGTATAGCATTGCTGGTGAGTCCCTGCTAGGGGTTCACACCCACCCTTCTGCTTGCTGGTCTTTTGGTGATTTTACGCTTCTCACCCCTACTGTAAATTGAGCTTAATGATCTCCTCCCTTTCTACGTTGCTGCTGATATCTTGAATTTTTTTATTTGGATTATTTATCTGCCTTTCAGTGTGCTTCTATCAAAAAAAAGTGTGTTTTGCCTCTTATTGTCTGTTGCACTGATTTACTTCATGTGAATTCGTTATCTAGCTAGCTGTTGGATAAGAAGTGTTATTTTTACACTCTAGCAAGCACTTGATTTCTCATCTAGGTCAGTGGATTTTCCTTCTAATGCACTGGGAGGTAAACTGGTCTGTCTAGGTTGAGGAAACGTTTGAGATTTCTTCACGTAGTTCTATTTGCTGGAGAGCTTATTAATCAGCTTATCTTGCTTTTAGTGCCTTTATAAATTCTGTACAATTGAGTGGCTCTTAGCTAATTTATATGAAGCAAAGTATTTTTCTAGAATAATCACACTTTTATGAGTTGTTTATGGTACACTGCTGCATCCATATCTTTAAGTTTGTTTGCAATACCACTTCACTCTCACTGTGCTTTTACAATAGGAGGACTCGGATTATTCATCTAGTGGCTGTAGGAGTTTATCTGCTCTTTCTGAGCTGGGAAACCCACCAGCTCTAAGTATTTTTTCTTTGCACTTCTCTTATATACTGTGACTGTCCTTCATCAGTTAAAAAACTGTACTGTTTGCTGCTGCTTTGCACTGCATTTCACACTGACTGCTGATTTTACTTAATTTAAGAAAAGATCTATTCTGTTGTTATTAATTCAAGAAAAATTGCTGTTTTTACACTGTTGATTATTTAATAAAAAAAAAAAAATCCTACTTTTTTTCTGTTGTTCCATTGCACTTCTGTTGGCCATAGTAAAGATTGGCTTCAAACCGACGGAATTCTGTTCTCTTTGTAGACTGAGCACTAAAAATCAAGACATCTTTTTTTTTTTTGGAGAAGCTCCACTCTACTCTCATGGCAGGAGCATAGACTAGGACTATCTACTTGAGGGTTACTGGTTCAGTGCTCAGTTTCAGCTATTTCACTGATGCAGGGCTCAGTCTGAGCTTTTTTATTGGTTACTTTGTATTAGCTGCTTTGCTCTTGCTTGCAGATAATACACCATTGTGCACCACCACGGTGAGGGGATAACTCTTGGTGGTTATAGATGCAAAAGCTCCAATAGAAGTATTTTCCCTTAGAACTGGCTGATATCTAGCAGAGCAGTTCTGGAATAACTCTCAGCTGTTCAGTGAACCACCCAGCAGAGAATTTACTTCTTACCTATCAACATCAGACCCTATAGATCCCCTTTTTTATAAACCTCCTACTCTACACCCATAGGTTAGGCACCCTAAAACAGCTCCCTGCCTCATACCTCCATCATTTTTTCCTTATCTGCTGAGATACAAGGTTCAAACCTTGCATTATGGACTGTCAGTTTACCTCTGTTTCTCCTGCCAGCCTGGTGGACATGGCTTTTTTAAAAGCAGTGTAGCAACTGCTTCATGTATACTGACAACCCCTTACTCCTAAATCACTCGAGTACAATTTGCGAGAGATGCTCGTACACTAAGAATCTGAAATCACTGCTCTCTCATGCCCAGAACAGCCACACTAAACATGTTGTCAGCACACACCATGACTCATTTGTTATATGCACCCAACACATAAACCTTCATATGCAGAGGTACTCTCCAGAAACCTACCTAAACACCACAGACTTCTAAAACACAAATATGTTACACCTAACAAAACACACAAAGCACCTAATACACACAAAACACTAGCACCTGTTTCTCACTAAATAAGCCCTTAAGGCAATGCACAACTATTCCAAATGTCTTAGTTACAGGTGACTCTATAGTGAGACATACAGATGCCACACTCACTAGGTTGAAGAAGGAGAAGGTTAAGGTCAGCTGCCTATCTGGTGCAAGAATTCACCAGATGAAACATGCACTTAGGTCTGTCAACAAGTACAGTTATGATTCTATCATAGTTCATGTTGGTGTGAAAGACATGAGCTGCACCTCTCTGGACTATGTGAAAAGAGACATGATTGAACTATCTAAATATTTGTGCCAGGCAGATATGCCCCCAGCATTGAGCAGCATTTTACCCTCACCTAGGATGATACCACAATATAACTAGAAAATGATTTCCTTCAATAATTGGCTTAGTTTCTGGTGTTCTTCTAAAGGGATCCAGTTTCTGTCAGTCTGGGATGACATGGTTGAACAACGCTGCTTTGCCAGAGATAGTATTCACCTGGCACCTCTAGGCTTTCGGTTACTGGCTAAGACACTTGCCCCCCCATGACTTTTTTTAGGCAAGGTCACAACAACAACATTTCTGACATAAAAATATCAAACACAAAGATACTAAGGGTCATGTTGCTAAATGCTAGTAGTTTAAATCAGAAACTGCACTCTCTGGAGGCACTCCTCTACCTGGAAGATGCTGATGTCTGTGCAGTCACAGAAACCTGGCTCAAGGCCACAGAAAGTACCCCAGCCTTGCAAGGCTGCAATCTCTTCTACACTCTCACACCACAAATTGAAGGTGTGAGACCCATAGGAGGCGGAGTATCTATATTCAATAACGATGATTACACCTCTAGACTGGTTAGACAAGAAAATTCTATGGAACTACTCAAAGTCCAAATTATCATGGTTAAGATCCCCCTCAGCTCATCATCAGTTACAGGTCGACTTCCATAAAACAAGATGCCTACACAGCTTATTTAGACTTACATGGGACAATTAAGGTACAACCTAACACCCTAGTCATGGGTGACTTCAACTATCCTTTCATTAATTGGGAAACTTATATGAACCCAAACTCACTCACACAAAAGTTCCTGGACATTGTTAACTCAAATGCCTTGGAAGAAATAGTACACCACTCCTCAAGGGGGTCCAATATTCTAGACCTGGTCCTTACCAATATGAGTGACTGGTGCAATGCATCAAGTCCAGGGCCACACTGGTTAAATGTGACCATAAATCATTCATTTTTAAAGTAGCAATAGCACCAGAACTCCCCAAAGCAGAAGTTGGGCTAAAATATCTTCACCAAAGATACCTTCCTAAGGGAAGGTATAAATAACTTCCAAGCTCCAGTTTCCACAGATGGCATTGATGGTTATACCAAGGTATACACCGTTGCTCTGTATAAACATCCACACTAATGTATAGACACAGCCATGCTGGATAGGATTAAAGCAAGATCCTCAAGAAAAACAAGCCATCCTGGTGGACATCTAGCATTAATAGATTATACAATAAGTGAAAGAAGCTGCTGTCTTAAAATACAAAAGTGAGAACACAAAACTGGAAGAGCACCCTCCTCAGCCCAAATGAGCAATTAAGTCAACTTGTAAAATCTAGAAAGAGCAACTGTGAGAAAAATTTAGCAACCATAGCCAAGAATAACCATAAAGCTTTCTTCAGCTACTGTACATCCGCAACTTAAAGGGTAGGACTCAGATGTGTGCAGAACTAATTGTGGATGGCATGATACACACAGACCCTGTGGAAATTGCAAACCTACTAGCCCACAGGTTTTGGCTAAAGTTTCACCTGCATATCCCCCCAAGCATAAATTAGACCAGATGGCATTCTCGGCTGCATTCTTAATGTTCTAAAACAAGAGCTAGCTATTCCATTAGGCACTGTATTCAACTACAGCCTGAGTACTGGCTTTGTCCCCACTGAATAGAAAACAGTGACTGTTACCCCCCCCCCCCCACAAGGGTGGCTTGGCAACTGACCTGGGTAACTACAGAACCATAGGTTTAACCAGCTTCATCTGTAAGGCAATGGAACAAATCATCATGGACCTCTTAAATAAGGATACAGGTGACCTCCAAACCCTAGATCCATCAAAACTCGGTTTCCCAAGGACAGGTCATGCCTGCTAACCTGGTGGACTTCTTTGATAATGAGATCAGAGCCATAGACAAGGGCAAAGCCATGCATACAGCCTATCTTGACTTGCCGAAGGCATTTCACACGATACCACATTTGGGCATCATAGACAAACTAACCCAGTTGAATATCAACCCCTGTGTTTGTCAGGTGGGTTGCAAACTGTCTCACTGATTGTCAACACTCAGTCAAAGTGGGGGACTTTGCCTCTACCAGCAGACCCATCACCAGTGGGATCCCACAAGGGTCAGTGCTGGGGCCCCTCTTGTTTGGAATATACTTCTCAGAAGTCAAAGCCAGAACTGAGGGGCTGTAGCTAACAACATTTGTGGATGACTGCAAATTAGGTGCTATCACTGAATCCCCTAGTGATGTCAGCGTACTTCAAACGGGACTTACACTGACCAGTGACTGTTTCCATAGACATACTCCTAAACTAAAAGCTAAAAAATGCATTATCATTCCCTTCAGTAAAAACAATGTCCCTGCCGATTATAAAAAAAACAATAATACCCTAAGTACCAATTCAGTAGTGAGAGACCCGGGAACACAAGTAGACTGTGACCTCAGCTTTTACCATCATGTGAGTACTGTGGTGAGCAAGGCATTCTACCTCACCCACCTGATTAGCAAAGGCATCGCTTCAAGAGCAAAGGAGGATATAACCCCCCATATCCATCCCTCATCAGGCCTGTTATTGAATATAATGCTGCCTTTGGTATGTACCGTACCAGACACCTGCAGCAACTTGATGGACCTCAGAGATTTCTAACTAAGATAGTTTAGGGTCTCCAGCATGTCTTATATGGACAGACTGAAGTAGCTGTCACTGTACTCAGTAGTGTATAATCTACTTAGAGGTGACTTATGTTACATCCCTGTAGTAAGATTTCTTCATCATTTATTTCTTGTTAAAGCCACATTTCTTTGGCTATTAGTATATTTGAGGAGTGATAGGCTACCCTTGCATGCAATCAGTAATATAATACTAATGCTGGCTGTGTATAGGTATAGACCATATGACTTTGAGTGATGACTATTGGTGATGTGGCAGACGTGTTAATTTATTAAGTGGCTGCAGGACCTGAGTTAGGATGGATACCACCACCTCTTCTCAAGTGAAAAAACAGCAGACGTATGTATAAAGGTATTTGAATTTCAGCCTCAGTATGGGGGAAGGCTTGTTGATTATGTTAGTTGGGTGTAATACTTTATTTTAAGGAAATAGACAGTAGCAGTGCAAAAGAGACTAGGGGCTGTTTATATCTGGAGATGTGCAGTGCTTGGGAGATGACTGGGATGGGTGAGTAGAGTTGTATATAGGTGGGTGTTGGTAAGAGGTAAGGGAGGCAGCAGCTGTGGGGGATAATAATACAGTTGTGTAGAACAGGAGGATTGTAGATGTGGAGTAATTCAGAATGACACTGAAGGAAATGAGAGAAGAGGAAAAGTCAATGTGTACAGTAAGATATATATAGGACTACTTCAGAAGACCGACAAACCAAAAGACTGAATCCCAAAGGCCTGAAAATTAAAAATACTGAACACATTTTTAATGCAGGGGCAAGCCACTCTGCACCATTCATGTGGAGGACTGTGCCCCCCACACCCCCAGCTAAGTAAATATACCAACTGCAAGATTACACAACAGTGGAGAAGGGGCAAATTCTATCATTCAGTATTCTGAATTTTCAGTCTTTTGGGATTCAGTCTTTTGGTTTGTCAGAATTCTGAAGTAGACCCGTATATATATATATATATATATATATATATATATATATATATATATATATATACATATTTTATATATATATATATATATATATATATATATATATATATATATATATACATATATATATATATATATATATATATATATATATATATATATATATGTTTGGGTCTATGTTTCTTGATCGAAATTTCAAAATCTCAAATAAGAAATGTAGAAACCCACTAAAGCGAAAGTGCACTACATCAAAAGTGCACTTTCGCAAAAGCCGATTCAGCGAATTGGAAAAAACACCAAAACAAATAACTTTAAGCACTATTTTGCAGGGGGGCTGTGTCTCCAAAACCCCCTACTTATATATACTAACTCCAAGATCGCACTACAGTGGGGAAAAGGATATATTTCCTTATCCTCACTGTAATGTGCTTTGCTGAATCGGCTTTTGCGAAAGTGCACTTTTGATGTAGTGCATTTTCCCTTAAGTGGGTTTCTACATTTCTTGTTCGAGATTTTGAAATTTCGATCAAGAAACGTAGACCCCTATATATATATATATATATATATATATATATATATATATATATATATATATATATATATATATATATATATATATATATATATATATGTTACAATACACATTCACTTTTCATCTTCTCTCATTTTCTTCAGTGTCATTCCGAATTACTCCACATCTACAATGCCCCTCTTCTACACAACTGTATTATTATCCCCAACAACTGCTGCCTCCCTTACATCTTACTAACATCTACCTGTATATACAACTTGCCTGTCTCATCCTAGGGGTCTACTTCAAAAGACTGAATCTCAAAACACTGAAAATTCAAAATACTGAATGATGGAATTTGCCCTTCTCCAATGTTGTGCAATGTTGGAGTTGGTATATATACTTAGCAGGGGGTGCAGAGTGGCTTTCCCCCCTACATTAAAAATGTGTTCAGTATTTTGAATTTTCAGTTTTTTGGGATTCAGTCTTTTGGCTTGTCAGTCTTCTGAAGTAGACACATATGTACTTCTGTTCATTGAAAACGCATTTTTTTCAAATAACAGAAGTACAAACCCACTTCAGCGAAAGTGCACGTAACCAAAAGTGCACTTTCACAAACACCAGTATACTGAACTGGGAAACAAAACAGACAATCTCTGCAAACACACTTTCCCAGTTCATTGAAGCGCTGTACATTGAGGATAAGGAAATATACCCATTTCCTCACTGTAGTGCGATCTCAGGAGTTAGTATATAAAGTAGGGGGGTTGGGGGGGTGCATCCCCACACATGGGGGTGCAGAGGGCCTTACCCCTCCTGCAAAAGTGTGCTTGCAGAGTTTGACTGTTTTGTTTCCCGGTTTGATGAACTGGTCTTTGCAAAAGTGCACTTTCGATTAAGTGCACTTTCACTGAATTGGGTTCATACTACTGTTATTTGAAAAAAATGTGTTTTCGACAAACAGAAGTAGACCTATATATATAAATATATATATATATATATATATATATATATATATATATATATATATATATATATATATATATATATATCTGTGTAAGGTTCATAGGTTCATAGGTTCATACTAGGCTATCTGCCCTGGGGCAATTATAAGCCTAGCCCGATTCTGTATGGCTTATGCCACCCCTTGATTTGAGTATACTGTGCTCTTTTTAAGGTTTAGTTTACTGTGCCTCTGTCTAATAGTGACACGGGAGTAATCCCTGGGACAAACCTACGATCCCCCATCCACTTATCGAGATTCTTCTTGAAGAGATTCAGTGAGGTGCTCTGCCTCACATGAACTGGAATTCTATTCCAGAGCGAAGGGAGCCTCTGGGTTATGAACCTGTCCCTCCAGCAAGTTCTATTTATTTCTGTGCTGAGGTTCAAGTCCCTCGAGCGTGTGGCTCTAAGGGATTTAGATTTACTGAGGTGGAGCATGTCCATTAATTCTGGATTTGACATAGCTTTGTATGTCAGGCATAGATCGCCTCGAAGTAGGCGGTATGCAACTGAGTAGAGCTGGAGTTTTTTTAACCGAGCAGTATATGGCATCTGTTTGAGACCCTTGATCCTCTTGGTGAAATACTTTTGGGGTCTTTCTAATTGCTGCAGGTGTCGGGTAAAGTACATCCCAAAAGGGGCATTGTATTCTATGATGTGCCTGATGAGGGATGAATAAAGGGGCACGATTACCTCTCTTGATCTAGATGTGAAACCCTTCGTGATGAGGTGGGCTATGTAGAAGGTCTTTCTAACCACTTTGGCAATGTGGTTTTCAAAGGAGAGATTGCTATCAACTTGGGTCCCCAGGTCCCTAATAACTTTCTCTGTACTTAATGGGTTTCCGCCTATGTGGTAATTTGTGGGCACATTGTTTTTGCCAAAGGGTATGACTATACATTTTTGGCATTTAGCTTTAAACCATGGCACTGGCACCAGTTATCTGTCTCTGTGAGACCTTTTTGAAGGATGTTTGTGTCAGCTGGAGAGTTGATTATGGCGCCCAGTTTGCAGTCATCTGTGAACTTGGTGAGCCATAGTCCTCCCACGTTTGCCTGTACCTCAGAAAAGTATATACCGAACAAGAGTGGTCCCAGGACAGAACCCTGTGGGACGCCACTTGTGACCGGTTTTGAGTCTGACAAGGCTCCAGCAACTCTCACTCTGTGGGTTCTGTCTTTCAGCCAGTTTGCGACCCATCTTGTGACATAGGGGTTTATATTTAAGCTGGATAGCTTATCTATGATGCCCGAGTGGGGTATTGTGTCAAATGCCTTTGCAAGGTCCAGATAGGCTGTGTGGACTACCTTCCCTTCATCTATGGCTTTGGTGACTGTTTCAAAGAAGTCAACCAGGTTCAAAAGGCAGGATCTGCCCTTGACAAAGCCAAACTGGGTAGGATCTAGTGTCTGTAGGTCCCCAATGTCTTTGTTTATGAGCTCCATGATGATCCTCTCCATAGCCTTGCAGACTAAGCTAGTCAGGCTTATGGGGCGATAGTTTCCAGGGTCCATAGATGCTCCACCTTTGTGGAGTGGGACCACTGTTGCTGTACGTCATTCTGTGGGCACATATCCTGTAGTGAGGCTGAGATTGTATAGCTGTTTTATTTGAGGGATTAGTTCCTCTTGGAGTTCATGTAGGACGCAACCTGGGATGTCATCTGGTCCCATGGAAGCAGTGTTTTTTGCTTTGGAGAGGGCAGCCTTCACCTGAGCATCTGAGATGTTTGGGAGGCAGCCCTCTGCCGGGATAGATATTTGCTCTTTTGGGGGGGAGGGGGTGGAGAAGTTTGCACTGAACCTGTCTGCCAGGATATTGGCGATGTCTGTGGGTTCAGTGTATTTTTGTCGTTTAGAATCAACTCAGAACAAGTCTGGGAGTTGCAACCCAGGTTTCTAACATAACTGAAAAAACCTTATGATTGTCTTTGGTGTCCTGTGCAATTTTTCTCTCGAAGCTGGCCTTGGAGGATTTTATGAGGGATTGTAATTTTTTGCTAGTACTGATCAGATATGCCTTCCCTATTAGGGATTTTGCTCTATCATGTAGTAGCTTCCTCCTTCTGTTGTACAGTTTATTTATGGCAGGGGTCCACCAGACTGGACGCCTGCCTTTGGATGATTGGGTCTTGGTTTTGTTTGGGATAGCATGATCCATGCATTCCTGGAGATGTCCGTAGAATGCATTTATATAGGATTCTGCAGTTTGGGCTGTAGTTTCCACTGGCCCTGGGGCCTTGAAGGATTCCACTTCGGTTTTGAGAAGTGAGAAGTTCACTTTGAGAAGTTTTTCACTGTGGTTTTCTGGGCTGGGGTGGGGTCGGGATGTGGACATCCAGTGAAATTAATTTATGGTCTGATCTTACCAATGAGGGATATACTTCTGGTGTGGAGCATAGAGTCCCCATGTTGGTAATGATCAGGTCTAGTATGTTGTCCCCTCTTGTGGGAGTGGTGACTTGTTGTTCCATAGCATTTGAGTTTATAATTTCCAGGAATCTTTGGGCTAAGGTGCTGGGGCTTGAGTAGTGCTTCCAGTCAATGTTTGGGTAGTTGAAGTCGCCCAATATAATGGTGTTCGGAGAGATCTTCATGTTCTCCAATGTTTTCAGGAAAGCCGAATGGGATTCCTGACTTTGAGAGGGTGGTCTGTAGGATGCTATAAACTGAAAAGCAGTCTTGCCCACTGTTAGTTGCACATGGATGGTCTCCGATACTTTGTGCAATGCCACTAACCTGGAGGTGTGGATACCCTTGATAAATATGGAAACTCCCCCTCCTTTTGTGGTTCGGTCCGGGTTTTGGGGCCGAAAAGCATGATATGAGGTATAGCCTGGTAGTGCTGGGGTGCTCTCTGGAGCCTTGAACCAGGTTTCTGTCACTGCACAGATATCGATGTTCTCCATACTGAGGAGAGCTTCGAGTGCATGCATCTTGAGGTTAAGACTTCTGGCGTTTAGCAGCATTACCCTTAGTTTCTTGTAAGTGTGTTAAAACAAGGGAATTATTAGAAGGGGAGATGATATAAAGGTAAGAGGAAAAAAATTGTTAAAACTTTGGAGTAGATTTAGGGTATTACTAGGCTGGTGTTTAAACGAAAAAGTATGTGACTGTTGGAATGAAATAAGGGGGTAGGAGAGGAAATCTTGAGAAGTTTAGCTTAAGTTATGGTTGGCTGGAGTTTTAGAGATGTGAGGAAATGTGTCTGTGCAATGTCTATAGTTTTATGTACGCCTTTAAGAAAGATGAAAAGTAGGTGGAGTTCTGGGTGGAGACCAGGTCCTATAAATGGAATGGAATGAAATGATGGGTGGCTGGAGAACTTGAGGATGGGAAGGGCATTTAGTAGGAAAAAGCTCCCACACCAGCAGTAAGCTTGCCACCTATCTAGTATTTTTACTGACTATCCAGAAATCAGAATGATTCTCTGGTAGTCTGGAAAGCACTGTACAAACTTTGGTATTCTGTTTAGAAACTCAGACAGAATGCCACAGTTTGTTAAAACGCAACCTCTTGTCTTTTTTTTTTTCGCCAAAAACATCACTAAAGTGGTGCGGTAGAGTCCGAGATACTCTACAAAAAAGAAAAAACAGTGTAACGCAACATAGATTAGATATGTAAAAATGGACTAAAAGAGAGACATTCTGCCCCAATGTCGTATATAATTACATCATAAAATCAGCGTGGATATGGGTGGAGATGGATAGGGTCTGGGATGAGTCAAAGATAGTGCAGGGGGCGTGGCTTTAATCCACTTTTCAGCATTGCAAGGGTAATCACAATATGCGAGCTCAGCGTGAAGAAGCTAGAAAACGTGATTTATTACACAGGTAATAGGTAATAGAGGTTTACTCTGCCTTTTAATGGTTTTAAAATAAAAAGTCATTGCCTTACAAAAATCACTGCTTTGAACAGAGCAGATTTCTATCTTTGTAGCTGAAGTAATTGGTAAAGCTGAGTTATTATCTCAATTTACTGTGTGGGGGTGGGGGGCAGGGATTCTCATACGCAATGTGGAAGGAATTAAAAGGATAGAAATTGTGGACCTAAATATGCAGGACTCTGTGCCTGTACTTAACACTACAGAGCAGACATTTATACTTGATGTTTTCACAACAAAATATTTCTTCTCACAGATGGTATTCAAATACGCTGCCTCTAACGAAGTATCTGGTCAGCAAGACTATGGGCTATATCAATATATGAATATAAAATTCTGAGCATGTCTTTTAAAAAAGAAAGAGAATTTTATGCAGTTCAGAACTAAAAAACACATAAACATGAAAATAGTGTCATTAATTAAGATCATTTTGGGACAGATATAAGGAATGTACATGTTTAAAACATAGCTGTTTTCATAGCTGGCCTTTATATGCTTTGTTAATAAATAACTCAAGTAAAAGAAAGGGTAGGAGAAAGGGCCTGTAAAATAGTAGGGGGGGTCTCATTCCCAGTTATATTTTCTTCTACAGATGATAGTATTTAACTGATAAGGAACAAGAGTTGGATGAAGGTAGAGATTATGGTGATGTAGGATGAGTTGGGAAATTAACCTTAGAACTGAATAAAGAAAATAATACAAGTTGTGGGAACAAAATAAACATCAGAGAATATATTTTACAAATAAAGAGGGATTTTAGCAATTTCATTTGGGACAAAAAAATGTATTATGAAAGGTGGGCGACAGACTGGAACAAGTTAGGTAAATAGTAAGCACGTGGAATTCATTCAAATTGTCATTTATGTAAAAAAGTTTATTTGCTAAATGCAGTTATTCTTAGCTTATTTAACTATCAGGCGCTCAGTCATAATGACATAAAAACATTGTCTATGACTTATTTATTTATTTTCCTTTTTTTCTGGAAATTCTAGTTTGAATCCAATAGAAAGATTGGTTGTGGATAATGATTATACAAAATGATGTTAAAACTGATAAACCATGTTGTAGTTTTGCTTCATTAAATGTGAACTATATATTAAACAAAAATAAAAGAAACAAGTTTGCATTTGTGAGAATTTTGTCAATAAAATATAAAGCACTGTGAGAAAACGTGATGACTAGAAAAAGGACGATTTGTAAAAATAAATATCTAAAGAAAATTAGGAAATGGATATACCCTTTGAATATCTGAATGATAGCAGATCAGGTCGGTACAAAGAAGTTAATTAAAATTTCTTTTATGCTGCTATATGGCAAGATATGGAACAGAAGAATTAGAAAGCATGTAATACTAAAATGAGAACTGGTGTAAAGCCAATGAATGGTCAGACAGAGATTACATCCAGCTAGGAGTCCAGCAAAGACAAACATAAGACATAAATTGAAACATGAAAGGATATATATGGTTGGGGCTGTGGCACAGAAGAAATAACGGAACACATATTTTTGTATTGTTAACAAAAAAAAAAAATATATATATATATATATAGATATATATATATATATATAAATGCGATAATAATGCAGAAAAGCAATTTGTCAAGTATTGTCGCATTTATATCACATTATCGAAAGATGAAAATAGCGAACACTATTTCAGTGAACCTAAAATATCTAAACCACATAATATCGAACATTCAGAACAGCGAATTTTTTTCCTTGGGAAAAAATTAGTTATTCCAAAACACATACACACAACACAAGCACACCTAAAAAACATCAATACACACACATACACTTATAATCCTACAACTAACCCTACACTAAACTATACATACACTACTATCTATCCACTTACCTTAACCCAAACCCTAACCCTAAAGTCCAACACTATCGCACCCTAACCCTAACTCACTTAACCCGCCCCTAATTCACCTAACCCACACCCTAACCCTAACTCACCTAACCCGCACCCTAACTCCAACTCACCGAATCCACGCCCTAATCCTAACAACCACATAATCCACACTTACCTGAACCTGACCCATACATTTCCACCACAGAGCTGAAAATAGCGAAGCCACAGAACCAACCAAACTAATTCTTTCCCTAGGAAAGAATTCGGTGTTCTGCAGCTTCGCTATTTTTAGTGTTCACTCAAAACGGGTCGATATTAGAACATTTAAAGTTTTAAAACTTCGATGTTCTGATATAGACCCGTATTGTCTACTAGGATAATTATGGATATTATACAAAATTAATTTTGTGAAAATGTATCTAATAAAAATTAGATAAAGGTATAGGGAATTTCTGTTTAATAAGTATTGGTTATGGCAAAAAGGATGGGGATTAAACTGTTGGTATATTTTACATTTTGTGCACACTGTAAAAAATACATGAAATGCATGTTTATTGGAAATAATATTAGATGATTGATGAAATAAATTTAAAAGCCATTCTTTTTTATAAGTGCCATGGGGAACTTTTACATCCACCTCTGCTACTCTGACCACAAGTAGATGGGACTTTTGTTTAATGTCTCATCCAAATGATGGCACTCAGAAGTGCAGCACTCTGTTATATGTCAGTAGTAGAAAATGAAACCAAATACCAGATGTGGGGATAATGAAATCATAGGATCATAGGAGGAAACTAGGCTAACACCCTAGTTGCTTTTTAAGCCTAGCCATTTATGCCCCATTTTCCCAGTTATCAATGCCCATGTGCTAAAGCGGCATTGATATATGCATGTACCTTAGGGCATCTACAAACTTCCCAGTCCATAAGGGCCACAGGCAACAAGCCAGGGGTGAATTTGTGATTTCCCATCCATTTGTTCATACTGCTTTTGAATAGACTTAGAGAAAAGCTCTGTTTCACATGAATGGGGTTCCTGTGCCAGAGAGGGGGGTAATGCATACCTATCCCTCCAACATGTTTTGTTTATGTCACATATGAGATTTAAATCCTTAGATCAGGCAATTGTAGTATTGTTTGTTTTGTGAATGTGTAGCAGATCCATCAAGCTTGGATCGGAAAATTCCCTGCAGGTTAGGTATAGATCACCCCCTCAGTAGTCTGTAGTATACTGAGTACAGGGACAGGGCTTTGAGGTGGTCCACATAGGACACATTTTATTTACACCCTGCATTCTTTAAGTGAAGAATCTCTGTCATCATTCCCAACTGCTGAAAATGCCTGGTCAGGTACATGCGGAAGTGTGCATTGTACTCGATTACTGGTCTAATGACTGTTAATTCTAGTGGGACTATGCTGTCCTTAACATTGGATAACATGCCTTTACTTAAAGTTCTGCCATGCAGAAGCATTTTCTCACTACCATGGACAAATGGTGATCACAGTTCAGGTTACTGTCAACTTGAGTTCCCAAGTGCAACCCAAGACCTACAACCATTTGATCTTCCAGCTTGAAAGGCGAGTGTGCTTCCAGATAAGCCACTGACACAGATAATTATTAATTAAAAAATAATGCTAATACTGTAGATAGATAGATAAATAAAAGAATGGAATACTACCCCATTTCTCATTTATGACCCCAGGCTAACAGTCAGCTAATATCATACCTTGAGACAGGTATGACGATGACTAAGGGTATGTACTTTTCCATTTCTTTGACCAGTGAAATAATGAAGAAATAGGTCTATGACTAAAACACAAAGAGCAGGCATGAGCAGCAGCTTGCAGCTTGAAAGCTAGAACACCTATAAAAACATTGATTATCAGTTTGGAAAAGTATTTACAAAATTTGAAAAAATGAATGAGTGAGCAGCTGGGTGAGGAAAGTGCTATACGAAACAACTGTGAGGTGTTAGTGGTAATGATTAAAGGTGGATGTAGTAATAGGGAAAGTGGGTAAAGGGGGAGGGGGAGTGATAATTGTTAAGGCAGTCTTTATGTTTAATATGCATAATCTATGCACAGGGGATAATCATCCCTTTAGTCTTCACTGCATGGATAATTTGATTAAGAACACATTTTTTCAGTCCCTGGTTAACTGCAGCAGGTACATTATGTGACTTTCTTAACATTACCTTATGTGATATTTACAGAATAGCTATGGAAGAGATGATACACTGAGCTGGGCTACCTTCATATTTGATTGTGGAGCTTGAATTTTCCTTGAAAACTCTGAATCTCTGAAAGAAGAGTGGGGTGCTAGCTACCAGAGATTCACTCCTAGTATACTGAAATGGCTGACATATCTGAATCTTAGAATATTGAAATGGTAAAATAAAGATTAAGGATATGAATCCTAGAATACTGAAATGTCTAAAGTGAGCAGGAAAACTCTGATAGAATCCTTATAGTCTCCAAAATGAGGTGCATCAGATTCCACAAAAAAATGCCATTTTGCTTCCATTGCACATTTATGTAGTTCATAATACTGCATATTATAATTCTAAGAACATACTCAAAGAAATCTTGAAGTCTAAAAGCTGCATGATTGAAACTATGATATTCTCCTTACTGCCTTCAAGGTACATTTATATAACTGGAAGGACAGCTTCAGATTCTACCCCTTGCTATCTTGCATTGCTTTCCTTGAGAGAGGCTGGATGTACTTCTGAATGGGGTTACTGACTAGGCTTGTGGCACATCTTTACAGCATATTATTTTGACCTGATGAATGTAAGTCCCTAGGTTGACAATCCACTGTTGTTCACACTTATATAAAGCAGATTTTACATTTTATGTATTTCTGGTATGTGGGATAATTGTATCAGTTGCTATGAAAATAAAAAGAGAAGAACCATGTTTGAAGTTGTGTACAAAAAGGCTCTACCATCCCTCTGACTTCTGATGTCACATATGTAAAAGTCACCTTTGTTTAAATTGCATAATGTCTGGCCAATGTAAAATGTCACACATGCAAGATACAAGATAAATCACCTTATCCGTCAAGCAAATTATCAGGTCCTAGCTTTTGTACAATTTTATAGTATTAACAGTTGTGAATTTCTTAGTTTTACGAACATAATTGAACAAAGACCATGATCCTGATGGGAAACAGCCAGTTATCATTTTCTTTACTAACAGACTTCTGGGTGATCAATCTAGCTTGAACCTTAAAAGATGAACATATTTGCCCAAGAATATGGCCCTTCCTAAATTTAAAATTACAATCCTCTAGCACAGTTGTTGATTAAAATCTATCTGCTGTTAATATGGGTAAAATATATCTACCATTTCTTTGAATTTAAAAATATTACTGCCCCATGTAAGTAAAACATACAAGTCCTTATACTGGGCACCTGTGTTATGTGTCCAATATTGGAGCAAGGTAGATCTTCATATGACCAAACATGTATTTATTTATTTAACATTTGTTTACCAGGACATTCTGTCTGGACAACAAGTGTCTGTTTTCAGCGGAGCCTTGGGGAGAAAAACTCCATAAGTTTACAGAGAAAAGAAAAATTTACAAAATAGACATTACAGAATAGTAGCATACAGATTGTAGACTTTACAGCCGTTAGTATACAATAAGAGGATATGCCCCCTTTTGATTGAAAATACAAGTGTACAAAATATACAGTGAGAGTAGATAAGAACCTGGTAGAGCACTGCAAGATACTTCAAATATGAGTAAGAATACATAAATGTTTAAGTTTCCATATATATACATTCAAGCAAATATACATGTAAGAGCATATGCACATATATACATATATATATATATATATATATATATATATATATCTATATATATATATATATAGAAGCACTTTACATAATTGAATTACTGAAATCTCGAATGTCATTTGGTCGAGACCATATGATCGGCATTTCAGTAAATCGAATATGTAAAGTTTTAAAAAATAACACTTTACTTACCTTAAAACATTACGTGCACACAGAGGCAAGGCTTCTTGTATGCTCTGTGTGTACGTAATGTTTTTATCTTTTTTGCGGTGTTGACAGGAAGTGGGAAATCTCCCGTTTTGCGCTTTCGCTTTTTCCCTTTTCCCCACTGTAGCGCAATCTCAGAGTTGGTATATTTAAGTAGGGGGGGGTGTGGGGTGGCACAGGGGGCGAAGCCCCTCTGCAAAAGCGATGTTTGACTTTTTTTTTTTTTTTTGGGTTTCATTTTAGAAGTTTGAGTTTCCAAAACTCGATCTTTTGGTCTCGACTATATGAAGTTCGAGATTTTGGGAATTCGAGCTTCTAAAGTGAATCCATATATATATATATATATATATATATATATATATATATATACACACACACACACACACACACACACACACACACACACACACACACACACATACACACACACCCACACACACACACTCACACACACACACACACACACACACACACACACACACACACACACACACACACACACACAAACACACACACACACACACACACACACACACACACACATACACACATACATGTACCTACACTCATATATAGGTTATTGCTCACACATGGAGAGGTATAGTTAGAGTGTGTTGTTTGTGTTATCTAGGACAGGTAGGGTTAGAAATAGTGAGTGGATGAGCCTTCAGGAGGTCAATTACAGTTGCATAGATGGTTGGTGAAGAGGTATGTTTTACGTAGGCTTTTGAAGGAGGGTGTGGAGTTTTGTAGTCTGAGGTCAGGGGGAGGGTTGTTCCATATTCTTGCTATTTCATGGCCAAATAGTGATTCCCCAGAGTTGTTTTTACATGTGATGGTTTCAATTAAGGCTTTGCTGGAGGACTGAAGTTGTCTATTTGAATTGCAGAAGTTCAGCATGCCAGTCAGATCCGGGGTTTTCTCGGGATAGTACAGAATTAGATGAGCTAGGCTGAGTTGATGGTACCTTAATAGGTTTGGAAATTCAAGCCAGTGCAAGGCTTGTAGGGATAGACAGTGGTGGGACCATGATTTGGCATTGGTAGTGAATCTAGTGATTTTGTTGTAACAGATGGAAAGTTTATTAAGGTCAGTTTTATAAAGATTAGTTAGAATTGGGGATGCATAAAGTAGAATAGATAGGAGGTGGGTCCTGGACATTGCAATTTGAAATTCAGTGGTTAGATAACTTTTACAGCGATAGAGGGAACCTAGCTTTTTGTGGACTTTAGTGATGGTTGTTGGTATATGCTTTGTGAATTTGAGTTGCTGGTCAATGGTAACTCCTAGGAGTTTAGCTTCAGTGACCGGGGTGATTTGGGTTTTGCTGGCGGAGAGTATAGAGAAGGTAAGGCTGCTCGTTTTAGTAGAGTGGAATAGTATTAGCTGTGTTTTCTTGGGATTTAGTATGAGTTGTGAGTTGCTAAGCCAGTTCTTTATTTCAGAGAAGGCTTCTTGGGCTTTTTGGTGGAGAAGTTGGATGTTGGGTGCAGAGTATAAGAGAGTTGTGTCGTCAGTGTATTGGACTATGTCGGCTTTAGAGGTAGCTGAGTGGAGTTGGTTTGTGAAGATATTAAAAAGAAGGGGTCCTAGGATTGATCCTTGCGGCACGCCTAAGGAGGTTGGGAGTGAAGGGGATAGAAAGTTATACCATTTGATAGATTGTTGGTGGTTATCTAAATAGCTTTTAAACCAGAGTAGGGTGGGGTTGTTAATGTTGAGGTCAGAGAGACAAGACAGTAGTTTATTTTGTGACACTGTTGAATGCCTTGGATAAATCTAGGAAGGTATCTGAGACTAATTTACCTAGATTCCTGTTGGAGTTTATAGTATTGGTGAATTTGAGTAGGGCAGTGCTGGTGCTGTGGGATGGGTGAAATCCGTGTTGGGTCGAGGAGAGAATGTTGTTGGAGAGGAGATAGGAGAGGAACTGGTGATGAATACATCTTTTTAGAATCTTAGAGAGGAGTGTGAGAATTGCAACTGGTTGATAGTTGGAAAGGTCAATGGAGGGCCATCTTTGTGGAGTGGTATGATATATGAGGTTTTCCACAGGGATGGAATGGTGTGTTCAGTGATGGAGCTATTTATTAAAAGTGAAATGGGATAGGCAATAGCTATGGATGCAATCAGATGCAAAAAACATGTTTTTGTTGATGATTCTGCTAGAGTACCCCTCACTGAAACCTGGTCACTTTATTTTTGCCCCTGAGTATCTTCCTGTACTGGATCACTACAAATATGTGTACTCTGAAAGAACTGTGACTAAGGTATATTGTCCACTACATTATCTTGGGTAACATGGAAACATGAACATCTTGAAAATGGTTTACAAGATAAGGAAGTATGAACCATCCTCTCGTTTTGTTGCTGTGGCATAAAAAAACTCCATAGTTAACAGGCTTTCATATAAAGATGATACCACATAGGTTGCCATTTAAATGATGGATAAATTCTTGCAACATAACTAAATTACTCTTCCAAAATGCCAGTGGACATGACTGCCCAATTCAGAATATTTCCATCATAAAAGTCTACTTCCACACACATATTTATCTAGGTGTGTATATATATATATATAATGAAAGTAGTGTAAGCCATGGGCATCTTGCACAACTTCTCGAACTTATTTTCAATTTCAGTTTTTTGCTTGACTTACTCTGATTTGTGTTATCAGACCAACTCAATAGCTATAAATGCACAACAAAATAAACTAGGCGAACTGCATGTTTTAAGGCTTCCAATTTTTAGTCCAAGACTAAGTATTGACAGACCTTCTCCTACATTCACCCTGAAGCATCAAAACTATCATTGTAATCCAGGTGCTGTTAATTGGCCACTCTTGCTTCTCCACTGTCTGCGGTGGAAAATATGTATTTTATCTTGAATGCTTGAAAATGTACTGTACATGTTTAAAAATATTTTCTTATAATGCAGCACAGAACATAATAATTCTGATTTCCTGCTTCTGAATTTGGGTTAATGATATTTTTTGCTCTTTCCACTGAGGCACAAATGCCCTTGTGGATGACATTTTCTCACTTCTATTATATTTGTAGCTACACCCTTTACTTGTTACACCCACCCCCTTTAAAAGTACAACAACACAGTACAGTATCAGCAATGCATCTACATACTGTGAAAGTATAACCCACAGCCTTCTGCATCAAAAGCAAGTATTTAATCTGTTATACTATTAAGAATGCAAGCAACCTCCCCATAAGCAACACTAAACTTCTCTTCCCCTGAAGCTCTCAACTTCTCAACTGTATCTCTCACCCTTGCAGCACAAGAAATCTGGAAAAACCCAAAATGTATTGGGGGGAGCAAAAGCCCAAAAAACAGGGACAGATTTTAAACATTGCTTATATAATTTTGGAAAGTTGCTAGAATCAAGTATTGTGTCACCACCATGTGTTTCACTGCCAAGACTTGGACCCAGGACCTTGTACACTACAGTCAGAGCAACATACCACTATGCCAAATCAGCAGTTTCCTGAAAGACAGGGGACTGAAACTTAAATGGCTATCATTTAGTGAATTCAGTTCTCACTTCTCACCATAGCTCTCAACCTCTTAGCACAAAAAACCTGGACAAAGCCAATAATGGGGGAATACAGAATTCAGGTCTCACTTCTCCCATAGCTCTGAACCTCTTAACACAAAAAAGGACAAACCAGTAATAGGAGAATACAGCTCCCAAAACAGGAACAAAGTTCAAATATTGATCTTATAAACTTAGAAAATTGCTAGAATAAAATGTTTTGTGTTACTATTTATTTTCTGAAGTCTGAAATTCAAATGCCTGTCATTATTTAGTGAATTCAGTCCTCATTTGCCACACTTATCCAGAAAACCACAGATTTTATGAGGAACAGAACAAAAATATGAGGCATAAATGTGGAATTGGTGGTGGGTAGGGACTTTAGGCTCTAGTTACCTGTATACAAGGTTCAGTGTTTGAGCCTGAGTACTTCTAGCTACAGGTATATTTAAGTGGTGCATTTCACACATACACTCACACTTCTAGGATTGCATCGATGGTTTTCTTTTTTTGGTCTATGTACAATCTGTGTGTAAATTAAGGTGAAATAAATTTTACAGTGATCCAGTCTATCTTATATTTGAAGCATCTTTCTGACTAGTTGTCATTATTAGAAATGCATTTTTTTTCTCAGAAAACACAAGTCAATGTAAATTTCTACATGGTCAAGAACAAAAGAATCCATGTTTTCTTTTTTTTTAACACAGGATTCCTGAATACTATACAGAAAGACAGCATATGTTTTTTGTGAAAGTTATTACTTTTTACACAGAGGTTTCAGTCATTTGCTCACAGCTGACATTTTTTTTACTCTGTGACACACTGGCTGCTATATAGAAGGCAGTACTTTGTGTTTGAGCTAATAAAGTATATCCTTATCCAAGAAAAAGTCATTTATCTGTAATCCAGTGATGCACAAAAAAGGAAGACGTGTACACTTTCACAGGAAAACATTGCAGTTTCTTTTAATAAGAAACTGCTCCAATCATATCACAGAATAAAAAAAAAATGCTGTGACTGTGATCAACAAACCTCAAACATTTAAACTTTTTTTAAGTGACATTTTGACATGCACAGCGTCTCGGTCAAGGACTTTTTTCCTGTAGCAAACTGGTTATTCTGTCTGGGGACACTGCAGGTGCAGTAGCTGGTCCATTTTCTGAAAAAGCATATTATTGTGGCAAATTACATTTATTCATTTGTTTTAAACATGCAGTTCTATCACTTTGTACACAAACAGCAGTATTTTTGCTCAATGACAGGTTACCTGACAAGGTGTATGTGTGAAGAAAAGAGTTAATCTTTTAGAAAAAAAACAACACATTATAAATCCCCCAACCCCAGCTCCATTTTCTAGTTATAGCCCGAACATTGTTCAGACCACCAGTCTTTTTTTTATTTTTATTAGATACATTTTCACATTCCTTTGCAACTCGCTCGTAACGGTGGCTTGCAATAATGGTCGAACACACACCTGACTTGCAAATCCCACAACCCCAGCTCTACAACCCACAAACAAAAAAGGAAAGGAATAATAAAAGGAATAACACAGCAATATAAGAAGCATATATAATAAAATTCCTCAATTTCAAGCAGGATCAAAGTAATATAATCTGTTTTCTAGTTATAACCTGAACATTGTTCAAACCACCAGTCTAGCTGTATCTCTTTCATTCACACACACACACGCATGCACCACACACACGCAAGCATGCATGCACACACGCGCACACACACACACACACACACACACACACACACACACACACACACACACACACACACACACACACACACACACATGCACTACACACACGCAAGCATGCATGCACACACACACACACACACACACACACACACACACACACACACACACACACACACACACACACGCGCACACACACACACACACACGCACACACACACACACACACACACGCACATGCACACACACGTGCGTGCACGCACGCACGCACACACACACACACACACACACACACACACACACACACACACACACACACACACACTCAAACACACACTCTTTTCATCCCACTCGCAGCCAGAATAAAAATAAAACCTGTTTCCTACTTTGCCAGAGCAAGGACCACTTCCTGCCACTCACAAACCTTCCCGGATCATTCATCCAGAAGATAACGAGTTCCTGCTTGCAGATAATTTGAACAGCAGCCCCTGGTAGCCAGAAATGTGAGCCCTTAAGCTCAATTCCGACAGGCTGGTAGCCGCGACAGAGCTGACATCATGGCGCACTTGATGACATCAGCTCAAAAGGAAAAAACATAATAAAAAAAAAAATAAAAAATCGGAAATGAAGGGGTGCCACTCGGGAATCGTGGCACCCCATTATTTGGACCCCAAAACTCGGTAAAAATGGAGTAATTTGAGATGGTTGGGAGGTATGGCCAGTATGTTGGCAATATCTGTTGGCTCAGTATAGGAGGTACCATTGTGCAGTAACTCAGAGCAAATCTGGGTATTGCCACGGAGATTGTTGATATAACTATAGAAGGCTTTGTGGTTGTTTTTAGTGTTTGCTGCACTTCTGCCTTCATAGTTGGCTTTAGAGGTTTTGCTTAGGGATCTCAACTTTTTGTCGAGGCTAATAAGGGAATTTTTCCAGTCCTAGGACTTCACCTTTTCCTGCAACAGTTTCTTCCTTCTATTGTAGAGTTTATTAATGGCAGGGGACCACCAGATTGGCTTCCTTTTTTTGGAGGTGAGCACCTTGGTTCTGTTGGGTATGGTTAGTTCCATGCATTTATGTACATGTTGGTACAGTGCATTGGTGTATGATTCGGCAGTCATGCATCTATTTTCCATTGACATGAGTGCCGTGAAGTTAGCCACCTCTGTTTTTAGAAGCCCAAAGTCAGCTTTGGAGAAGTTTTTCATGGTGGTTATCTTTGTGGTGGGTGTGGGTGAGATGTAGATTTCCATGGTGAGTAGTTTGTGGTCAGATATAAGCAGGGAAGAATTGAATATTGGTGCAGAGCAATGGTAGTCCATGTTAGAAATATCTAGGTCAAGGATGTTGCTTCCTCTAGTGGGGTAAGAATGAACTGGTCCAAGGCATTTGAGTTAATGAATTCCAGGATACATTGGACCAGTGTATCGGTGCATGAGTAGTTTTCCCAGTTGATGGAGGGGTAGTTAGAGTCACCTGGTATGAGAGTGTTGGGTTGGACCCTAATAATTTCCAGGGTGCTTAGGAATGTGGAGTGAGAGTCTTGGGTCATGGTTGGGGACCTATAGCAGGCTCTGACCTGAATCGAATGTTAGTTGTACCTGAAGTATCTCAGATGCATTATGCTGTTCTATTAGTCTGGAGGTGTGCATATCCTTTATGAATATGGAGACACCACTGCCTTTGGAGCTTCGGTCCATGTTCAGGGGCTGAAAGGTGTGGAATGAGTTATAGCCTGGTAGTGCAGGGGTGCTTTCTGCTGCTTTAAACCAGGTCTCCATTACAGCACAAATGTCGATGTTCTCCATTTTGAGGAGTGCTTCAAGCAAGTGCATCTTAAGATTTAGACTTCTAGCGTTGAGCAGCATGACCCTCAGACTGCATTTATTTATAGCTGTTACAGTGGTAATTTGGTCTGTGGAACATCACCTAAAAAAGGCACTATAGGGGTGGCAAGAGCCTTAGCCAGTATCCGGAAACCCAGGGGTGACAGATGCAGGCCATCTCTGGCAAAGTATCAAGGTCTGTTAATCATGTCATCCCAAGCAGACAGATACTGGATCCCCTTAGAATGACACCAGAAACTTAGCCAATTGTTGAAGTCAATCATTTTCTGCTTGTACTGTGGTATCATTCTGGATGATGGTAGGATGATGCTCAGGGCTAGGCTCATACCTGCCTGGGCTGCATAATCCAAGAGCCCCTCCATGTCTCTTTTCATGTAGTCCAGGGAGGTGCATCTCAGATCATTCACACCCAGTGACAGAGTCATACTTGTACTTGTTGTGGAGTGACCTGAGTGCTTGTGTTGTGTCGGATTCTGGCACCTGATAGACAGCTGACTGTTACCTTCTCCTTATTCAACCTAGTGAGTGAGACATCAGTGTATCTCACTATTGAGTCACCTATGATTAGTGTATCGGGCAAGCTGTTTTGCCTTAGGGGCTTAGGTTGAGAGGCACACTGTATAGGCGAGCTATGTGTCTTGTGATTTGTGCTGTGTTGTGGTTGTTGATCGCGTTTCTGCCTTGGAAGTCTCTGCTGTTTGGGTAGATTCCTATTGAGAGCCTCCGTGAAGGTGGATGTGTGGTTTGTGTTTTTATGTGAGAGCTGTAATGGTGGGTGTTCTGGAGGGCTACGTGTTGCATATGATGTGGTGCAGGTGATAAAATTCTCATCTTGACCAGCTATTCCTGTCTTGGCTTGAGATAAAAAATGGTGGAGAGACAACCCAGCATTTCCCACTGCCTGGAGAAAATTTCCCTGAGAAATGAGGTAATGCATGAGAGAAAGTGCTGATAAGGCTTAAATAGTCATAACACCTATTGACCTTGAAATATCTATTAAATCTATGAAATGAAATCAGCTCATTAGCATGTGTCTGAGTCATACTCTAGTTAAACAAAGTGCTATCAGACTTAACAGTAATAGTGTTTTCTTGTTGGGATGGGCCATGCATAATATTGGCAAAAGCAATCCCCCCACACACAAATGCACATATTCAAAAATACACACACACACACACACACACACACACACACACACACACACACTCATACACACACATCAGCTAATCAACACTTTTCCCTGCTGTAATCATCAGTGGACGCCATGTATTGAGCTGGCACAGGCACTCCCCTTCATTCACTCTCCTACATGTATACACACATTCAAATGTGCACAGACACACACACATACACAAACACACACACACACACACACACACACACACACACACACACACACACACACACACACACACACACACACACATATATCCAGGCTCAAATCTCTACCTAACCCCCACCATTGTGACCATCCAGGCAGAGACACATCCTAAACACACAGGCACATTTATGTGGCTTCATTCATGCCCCCACTGATAATATTCAAATGTCCACAGATGTACACTAAGCCCTCCACCCCACATCTTCACTGAACTTGTACAACAAGTGCTTCCATAGCAGTGACTATATGGCCTTTCATTTAACTGATTTCACTTCATCCTCCATCTATGAAATTTTACACTTCAAAACAACTTTATGAATCTCTCAGCATAATAAAAAGGAAGCTATTGGCATTTCTGGGGGAGACCACATGGGTAATTAGTATTTGTTGCTCTCCTGAATTAATGTATGAACATTCAGGTCCACCAGCAAGTCCACCCTCTGCACTTTAGCCTCCTGTTTGTCTAAAGCAAGGGCTTTGGGGATATATTGCTTAAGCTAGGAAGGACTAAAGGTTTGCTATCATGGACACTGAAGGACAGGCCTTTGGAAGCTGGTGAAAATAGCTGTTTGTTTTGGGACTAAAACCTTTACATGTATTGTTCCATTCTGGATTACCAAAATACTTCTTTTTTGATTTAATACTTTTTACTGAATATTAAATACTCCACGAACTTGAAATATTTCAGATATATCAAATATGTGACAGTGTAGGCTATCACTTTTGTACTTTTCATCTACATATAAGAAATACTTAAACAATATAATATATGCATCTGTATCTTTAATTCTTATCTGATACATTTATCTATCTGAGGATTACAACAAAAATGCATAACTTGGTTTGCAAATATTTTTTGTGTGTTTCGGGTTGTAATTTGTAAAACCTTTCGAAATATTTCAACAGCTTCATATATTCCTGGTATGCAGTGCCAACCTTTGTTTTTGTAGCTGTTTTCCATGCCCTTACAATAATGATTTTGAGTACTGAGGCTAATAATAATGTAGACCTTGTCTTTTGCCTTGACCAATAACCCATGTTCAGTCCTGTATATAATCCTAGAAAGTCTCATGACCAAATTATTTGCTTATTCCATGTAATCAGAGTCTTGGAGCAGTCCCAAAATATTTGAATGGCTCCTGCATCATCTGCTCCTAATCTCCAAAACAATGCAGTTAGCACTTTACCTTTAATAAAGTGTTTCCTTGTGGTGTTGCACCCTAGGATTATGGGAGAATATTAGGCTAACAACTCTAAAGGGACTTTTTAACCCTAGCCATTCTTCCTAGAAATATTAGAAAGGTATTGGCTCCATAAATTGTGTGTGTGTGTGTGGGGGGGTATAAACTTGGACTTGACTGATCCAGCATTTATAAGCATCTTCCCTGTAATAGAGACATAGATGTCAGATCAGAGGTAAATTTGTGTCTCCCTATCCAGTGATCCCAGTTTCTTTTGAATAATTGCAGGGCAAGACTTCACTTCTCATGGATGGAAAGCCTATTCCATAGAAGTGGAGCTTCTGAGATACATACCCAGTCCTCCAGCATGACCTATTTATGTCACAGGCTAGGTTTAGGTCCCTGGAATGGGTGTTTCCGGTGTATTTGTTTGTTGGACATGCAACAGGTCCATTAAGGTTTTACCAATGGATGCTTTATGGGCTAGGCATAGGTCACCTCTCAGCAGCCTGTAGGAACATAAGTATAAAGACAATGCTTTGAGATCATCCACATAGGACATGTTTTCTATACTATGTATTCTGTTTTTGTGATAAAACTCTGTGGTTACTCAATTTGTTGCATATGTCTGCTGAGGTACATACCGAAGGATGCATTGTACTTGATGATTGGTCTTAAGAGGGAAGATTACAACAGAACAATGACATCGTTACACCTAGATGCCATACCCTTGCTTGGGTCTATATCATGAGATCATCATCTTAAAATGTCGACTCTCATTTGTTAGACATGAAAATGTCAAATTCCAACTTTCTCAAATGGCCAAATCACCGATTTCTTTCCAACGGAAAGAAATCGGTTGGCCGTTCTGATACACCTGCCCTTTCCCCGACTGTAGTCCGGTCTCAGAGTTAGAATATTTAGTTAGGGGGGTGTGGGGGCACAGTCCCCCATGTTGGGGCATGTGATGGGTGAAGCCCCCCACTTAAATATGCATGTTTTTGTGTGGCGTTGATGTTTGACCAAAGAAATTGGTGATTTGGCCATTTTGGAAATTTGGAGTTCAACATTTTCATGTTGAACAACTGAGAGTTGACATTTTAAGATGTCAATCTCATGATATAGACCCCCCCTTGCTTATGCATTTTGCAACATGGAATGATTTACTTACTACTGTAGACACATGATGGTCAAAGGTCAAGTTGCTGTCTATATCTGTTCCAATTCCCTGACTATTGGATCTACTCTAAGGTGTATACTTTCAATGGTGTAATTTGCAGGGGTGGATGCCTCATTGAAGGTTACTATTATGCACTTCTTGGCATTGAGTTTAAGACTGTGAGTCCAGCATCAGTTATTAGTCTGTCTCAGGCCCGCTTGGAGGATATTTTTGCCTTGATGGATTCAATGACTGCACCTAATTTGTAATTGTCAGCAAATTTGGTTAGCCAGAGGCTTTTGATGTTAGCCTTGACTTCAGAGAAGTAGATGCCAAACAGGAGCAGCCCCAGCATTGATCCCTTAGGGACTCCATTACTGACTGGCCTTTTTATAGTGTTGGATACCCAGTCTTAACTTCTTGGGTCCTATCTGTGAGTCAGTTGGCTACTCTGTGGGTAACATAAAATCTTGTGCCTAATTCTGTGAGCTTGTCTGCAGTGCCCAAGGGGGGCAATTGTGTCACATGATTTGGCAGGTCAAGATGGATGGTATGCATTATTTTACCCTCACCCAGTGCTTTGTGACTTTATTGAAGAATTCCACCATGTTGAGTAGAAATGACCCTCCCTTGACAAAACCAAACTGAGTTGGATCCAGCATCTGAGGGCTTCTTATGTTGTTATTTATCATGTCCAAGATAATTTTTTCATAGCCTTGCATATGGGACTAGTCAGGCTTATGGGTCAAGAGGTTTCTGGGCCAATGGATGTCCCCACAATTTTGCAGTGGGATAACAGTTACAGTCTTTCATGCATTTGATACCAAACCTGATTGGAGGCCATAATTAAACAATGCTTCTAAAGGCCCCACAAGATCATATTTCATAATATTAAAGAGGCATCCTGAGATGTTATCACGCCCTATCAGTGTAGTAGTTTTTGCCTTGAAGAATGCATTGAGGATCTGTTCCCCTGCAATATTTGTGGATATTTCTAGAGAGGTGTCTGTGGAAGAAAGATGGGCAAAATTGGAGTCAAATTTATCAGAGAGTAGGTTTGCTATTTTCTCAATCTCAGTATAGATGTCTGGATTTATAATCAGTTTGGCACATTGTTGTTTATTGCATTTTAGATTTCAGAAAAGCCTTGTGATTGTCCTTAGCCTGTGAGTCTATTTTTAGCTCAGATCTGGCATTGGTTGACTTAATAGTCTCCCAATTTGATTAATTAGTTTTATGAGGGAGTTTTTATCTTGCTGGACATTGCACTTTCTATTTTTGCCAGTATTTTCTTTCTTTTGTTATATAATCTATTGATGTTTTGATTGCACGAAGGTGGCTGTTTTCTGAGTTTGCAGTGAATTTATTTTGGGTAGGTACCTCAGTTGTATACATGATTGTAGAGATTTCTTGTGAATGAATAAGAAAACAGGCACTGGCATTCCCTTGTTTTGGAGGGGGCTTGAAATTTTGCTAGGTTGTCACTTAGAAGTACAAAGCTTTCCTTGGAATAATTTCTAAAAGCTCAATGGTTACCCAATATCCCAGGTTTTATTTTTATTTTTTTTCCAAAAGAGATAGCTTGATGGTATGACCTAATTAGTAAGGCCAATACACTTGGAGAGTGCAACACTCCCCTGTGTTGGTAAGGATTAGATCTAGATGTTAGTTCTCCTAGAAAGTGTACAAACTATTTGGCCCATGGTGTCTGTGTTTACAAAGTCCAGGAATCATTAGACCTGATTGTTAGGGATCATGCATGATTTGCAGTTTATTGTGGAGTAGTTAAATCACCCATTAGTATAGTTTTGGGATGAATGAGGATTGTCTGCAATACATTTAAGTAAGTGTTATGGGTTTTCTGGTTCATAGATGGGTATCTATAGCTTTCAAGGATATGGTATGAGAATTTTCCCATGGTAATTTAAAAATGGAGAAGCTCAAGTGTGTCATTTTGTTTGACCAGCCTTGGGGGTGTTTTTCTTGTTTTATTTCAATTAAATTGAAACATGTCCACTTTTTGTCCCTTCTTGTGCAGTAACCTGTCTAAATGTATGGAAGGCATTACAGCCCTGCACTGCTGGGGTGCTCTCTGAGACTTTAAATCATGTCTCAGTAATTGTGCAGACATCTACATTCTCTAGGGTAATGAGTGCTTGTTGGGAGTGGAGATTCTTGTTTAGACTCCTGTCATTTAGTAGTAATACTTTTAGATTGGTTTTGCTATGTCAAAGGTTTCTCAGGTTGATAATGCCTAAAAAAGGCACTATGGGAGGTGGATAATGTTTTAGCTAAAATTCAAAATTCTAGAGTGGACAGGTGCAGACCATCCCTTGGAATGCAGCATGGTCTTAAAACATATCCTCTCAATCTGGGAAATATTATACCTCTTTGAATGAGACCAACAACTAACTCAATTATTAAATCCTATTATCCCTGGTTTATTCATGGCTTTATCATTGGTGAAGGTAGAATACTGATCAATGTTGTGCACATACCGGCCTGGGACTCATAGTCCGAGAGCTCCACCATGTCTTTCTTCATACAATCTAGATATATGTCTCAGGTCAGTTACTCTCACAAGGATTATGACTGAGTCATATTGGTGCTTGTGGTTCACTGATTGGAGTGCCTGAGAGGCAACTGACCATAACATTCTCCTTGCTCAGCATGGTGAGTGGGTATCAGTGTGCCTCACAATGGAGTGTCCTGTGATGAAAATGTTGGATTGTGTGGTGGTCTGCCTTATGAGCTTAGTCTTAAAGATGCTGTGAGTTGAGGCTGAATGTGCCATGGTGGACATTGCTTTGATGTTATGTGCTTGAGGTTGCAGAGGGTATATATTGTAATTACTATGTCTGGGAGGTCTTTGAAGTTTTGGATAGGATAGATAACTTTTAAAAGCCTATGAGCCTATGTGTTTTTCCTGTTGTGTGTGGCAAGCATTGCACAGTGTTGTAAGTTTTGACAACCTGTTTGGTATTTGTAGAGGCTTTGTCTCCAGAGACGGGTTATAATTACATGTTGTCTCACAAACTGTAACAGACTATGCAAGAATCAGGCAGCCGTCAGAACACAGGACACAATGGCTACTTTACCCCAAGACTTCCATTTCTACCATGTTGGCTGCAGAATGGTTTTAGACATAAATATAGTAGGTTTCAAGGGGTGCAGGGGTGCAGTAGCAAAGCATCCATACTCCTCTTTGTGTGACCACTATAAGGGTGAACAGATTTGCTAGAGTGCTCATTGGTTAGGAAGTGCACACTTTTCACATAGTGGGGTTCCTCTTCATGCAAATCTGAAGTTTGTTAACTAACTAAATGCTCAGGGACTCTTAGTATGTACTTTTATAGGGAATTTGCATTTCTAAGCACCTGCCATAAACAGACAATTCTTATCTATTGATCCCAAATGAAGTGTCACCTCCTTATGCTATCTATCTCTTCCTATTGGGAGTTCTGCATAGAAAAGCTGTCTATTGTCCCCCCTCCCCCATCTTTTCTCCAACCTGGTCCTTGTGACCTGAGAGTTGCACTGTCAGAGCTCTTCATAAATACTGCATTCTCAACCTTTCTCTGTGCTCTGCCATTTTTCTCATAACAGTTCTCTATAATTTGATAATTTATGGCTGTTAGTGAAGTCATTATATGTGTTCCCCAGAATAATATTTTGTCAAGCATTGAGACTCTGAGACCCATATCTATCCTGCAGGTCTCAAAAAGCAGGGTAGGTATAGTATTCTCTCACCTGTCCTATTCCTGTAGTTATCATTTGGTTCAAGAAGTTCATACCTGGTTTTACCATTCATCGGTCCACTTCTTGAGAATACTGTTCTTGACCGGGGCAATTTTCCACAAATTTAAATATTTTATGCTGTTTCATTTAAAATTGACTGATCCTGCCATCAAGGCTTTAGGCTGCACCAGAAAATATGCAGAAAACAGGCCCAGCAAATATGTTTCTCCATCTTCTTTCTCAAAGGGATTGTTGACCCAAACCCAATAAACCAGATTAAATGGCAAGGCTTGAGTGGGGCATGAACCAGTCTTCAGCTCCTTTAAGACCTTAGGAATACTATTCTTTGCTTGAGCATGCACTGCCCTTAATATACACATTACAAAATGCTTTATTATCTGATGAATATGAGCTAGTTTGGATAGATTGAGCTTGTCAGGTAGCTGCCTTACCAGGTTAATTATATGTGGTGTAATTGTTACACTTATGCACTAATCCACTACCCTGGCGGGACTAACCTGGTCAACAAAGGATAAATAAAATATCTTCCTTTTTGGAGTGTCTGAGAAATGTAGGTTTATAAACACTCCACGTTCTTAGCGACTGCATCCAACATCTAATCCCACAAACAGGGGTATTCCACTTCCCGAATGGAAACAATAGGGCCTTTAACTCTCCCTTCATCTATTCAGATCTGCAATACTTTCATAGCTTTGAATATAACATCTGATACTCTTCTAATGTTTTTGAAGATCTCTAGAACTTTAGGCACGCTGTGATCAGTCTTGTCACCAAGGAGCATATAATAATCCATCTACATTCTAAAACCTGTTTTCTCCATTTAATTTCGCTAGGAATATGGCATCTCCCTTAGTTTAAGCACTGATTGCTCAATGCCCAGTAAAAAAAGCCCAGGTGATAATGGGCAGCCCTAGTTACTGCCTCTATATATTTGGCCAGAAGAGGAGGAGGTGACCCTTCTATTTATCAAACCATCAAAACTTGGACTTTGATATGAGAGATGGATCTGCTTATAACACAATTTTCTAATCCATCTAGCTTTTAGTGTACTAGATAGGAAAGCCCATTTGACAGAGTAAGTTTCAGGATGTCAAATTATACCACACCTGCCTCATTAAACTTTCCATGATATTCCATCAAAAACTCAGCAGAAAACCACCAATTATCTGAGCCTCAGCTTTCTTTAGCAGAACCTCACCACCCGTGTTGAATAAGCATTTGAAATACTCTGTACAAATGTTTCACCAAATAGCAGCTTGACACTTGCATTTAGTAAGGACATCAGTCTGAAGTCTACTTGGTTTTCCCTGACCTCTTTCATCTTAATAAGAGGAAGGGATTCAGTTTTCCATGTAAGGTTTTATTTTTATATCTATCTATCTATGATAAATAAACAAGTTTCCACCCTTCATCTATAAAACTTAACTGGAAACTGGGAACCTATTAGGTCTTGCAGCCCACTCCCCTTAGATTCTGCTAGGTTAATTTGATTTCTTGAAGTGTAATAGGAGCATCCAGTACATCTCTGTGCTTCACTTTTAGGGTTGTTCATACAAACCCACACGTCAGATGATTCCATGTCTGTGTTAATTATTTCTGATATATAAATATTTTTTTCTACTTCTCTCCTTAAATGCCCATGTCATATAGTTTGCATTCCTCTTGCCTTGAACCCACAAGAAATCCCTTCTGTTGAGGCATTTGGATTCTGCTTGTTTGATCTTTAGTGTCTCCAGTTCACATCTCACACCTAAAACTTTTCTGTGTAGTTCTAATTTATTGAGACTGTCTATAGGCCAGATCTTCTGCAGTCTGTTCTCTTTGTCTGCTATTGTTGTGTCAAAGTTTTGACAACACCTGTCCTCTAGTCCTCTAGTCTCATCCAGTGCACTATCATGGCTGTTTTTATGCTATCCCACCAAATGATCCCTTACAAGTCCCTCTTATCCAGATTGTCCAGGAAGACTTCTCCACCAGACTGTGTATCGATTTTTTGTCTCCAGGTTTCTATTTCTAGTGTGCCCATTTCCAGTTGCCCAGTTTCCTTTATCTACTGACTAGTGTTTTTTAACATGTCTATTGAATTACCACTTAACATACAGGCAAGCATACATTTCTATAAATGAAAACAAACCATGTTAACATGTTCACAGTTACAACCTTTATACATCACATAAATTGTTTTATGCAATTTTTGTCAGTCCAGCATTATATAAGTTGCTCAGTTACAGCATTCTGTTAAACCTCATTCCTCCTCCAAAACATTATTCTGCATATATTATTTCATAATTTCCATTTCTTCGATGCAACTTGCTCCTACTGATTTCTCTAATGATCCCACTTCCAGTTATTTTATCTCTTTTACAATATTCACTACTTCAAATACAGTTGGTTTAGGTTCATAGGTGTGTACTAGGCTAATGGCCCTGGAGCTTTTACAAACCTAGCCCATAGGATTACCATGGCATAGTGCCACCCGACCTTAGTTCCCAGTACCTCTGTTGAGTACAGCCACTGGAATAATCCCCGGGGTGAATTTTCTATATAGGTTCATAGGTGTGTACTAGGCTAATGGCCCTGGAGCCTTTACAAACCTAGCCAATAGGATTACCCTGACATAAAAGACTCGGATTTCTATTTTCTAGTAATTGCTTCTTTGGAAGCCACCAGAATTGAACTTAACAAGGCCTTACTAAGTCTAAGCAATTCAGATCACTTAACCTAATTAAAAAAAAATCATTTCCTTAGTTACACCCATTTGCTTTAGACAGTATTTCTGACAGAGTACTCTCTAGTGAATTGCAAAGTCTGGCAGTTGGCTTACATCGGTTCATAGGATGATAGGTTTATAGGATGATACTAGGCTATTGGCCCAGAGGCCCTTATAAACCTAGCCAAGAATTTTGCCCATGTTCACTCAAAGTCAACACCTGTTTCCCCTGTCCAGCAGGGACACAGGTGGGATCCCAGGGGAGTATTTTCTGTTTCCCATCCAGTTGTCCAGGTTCCTCTTAAAGAGGGCTAGAGAGGTACTCTGCTTGACATGGAGAGGGAGTCTATTCCACAGATGGGGCAGTCTTTGTGACACAAATCTATCCCAGCAACAAGTTCTATTAATGTCATAGACCAGGTTAAGGCCTTGTGTGCGGGTTGCTCGAATGGAGTTTGTCTTACGGATATGCAGCAACTCCATCAAGGCTGGGTCTGAGATGGCCTTGTATGCCAGACACAAGTCACCTCTGAGCAGTCTGTATGAGACTGAGTAGAGGGACAGGGCTTTTAGCTGTATAGGATAGGTGTTTGAGACCCTGTATTTACCTGGTCAGGAACCTCTGTAGTCTTCGAAACTGTTACATGTACTTGGCAAGGTACATACCGGAGGGGACATTGTACTCGATAATGGGTCTGATAAGGGAGGAATACAGGGATGGTATGACATCTTTTTTCCTGGATGAAATACCCTTATTTATGAGGTGGGCCATGTAGAAACCTTTCCGTACAACTGAGGCAACATGGTGGTCAAAAATGACAGGATTAAGGAACTGTTATCAAGCTCTTTCCTGTGGTCCCATGTTGCAAGGTTTGATTCCCTCAGTTTCTGTTGCCTTATTGTGTGACTCTGATGAAGTCACTTAACCAGACACTGCTCCTGGTCTTGAGTCTGAAAATTCTCCATGCAGATCAGTGTTCTACCCCAGGAACAAATACACATAAATTGCATTCCCAAGACATACGTTTCCAATCATGGGTGCCTGAACCATAGAGCAAGGGGGGAGGGGAGCCCCCCCCCCACTTTTCCTGATCCAGCAACATACATATACAAACAGACCCACACCCGGTTACAATCACAAACCATATATAAACTGAGATCACACTACAGTGAGGAATGATTAAGAAAGGGCCTGTCATCAGTACTTGAACCATAGGGCGAGGGGAAGGGAGCATTCTCGCACTTATACAAATATAAGACCTGTAACAACGTGGAGTTTTTCTTTATGAAGGATCCAATGGAGGACTCATGTGTGCACCGCACACTAATGTAATTTAAACACAAAAGTACGCATCTGTGCGTGCGTTGTTTTTCCTGTCCGCGTGCAATTTTAAAACATTATGCTTGTCAGAGGAGGAGAGTTTTACTGCTGCTGCCGGTTCTTGCTTCTAAGGAGAGTCTGCCCAGTTTGATTCTTTAACTGCCTGATTTGAAAGAGATTTCTAATTGCTGTTGCCGCCCTAATTGCTGCTTTGTGTTTTGTAATTGCTGCTGCTGCCCAAGTTTTCCACTTTCCTGTGGCAAGGCACCAAACGTTGCATTTCGGAAGAGCAAACACAACAGCTTTTTTACATATAATTGCTTCTTGACCTATTAGCATCCATTGGCACATATAACTAGTTTTCCTGTTTAAAAAAAATAAAAAAGCTCAGAACTCGTCATGTTTGATTTGACCCAATTACCTCATACATTTATCCATTCATTCATTCAACATAAACACTTAATCCTGTTGAGGGGTA